>NC_043960.1:58106587-58241587 GCF_902148855.1 Sphaeramia orbicularis | reverse complement strand
CTGAAACCACCACGTCTTTAAACCAGATCAGAGAGGAGACGGGGGCGTTGGCTCCACAGAGGGTGTCCAGCAGGGCTCCGGTGGTCACCGACCAGATCTGACAAAGAAACAACAGACGTTTACACCGAAGGAATAACAGAGGACACCTTTTAACCTTTAACTGCCATGTTTGGAATGGAAACAAAACATATTTGTTTTGTGCAAAAAAACACAAAATACTCTTTTTTTCCTTCAATATACAAAATAAAAATTTAATTTTTTTTTTTTTGCAGCCTGGCATATGTCAATGATAAACATCAACATTGGTTCGTAAACATTAAAACGTGTCTGTGCATTTTTTACTCATTTCAGAGAAGGGTGCTAGTGCAGTAATTTTCCATTGTTTACACTTTGCTACCAAATATAATACAAAATACTCATTGTCATATTTTTAACCCTTTAATTGTCACGTTTGTAATGTAAACAAACCATATTTTTGATACAAAAAAACATACAAAACTTTTTTTCAATATACTACAAAAAAATGGATTTTTTTTTTTTTTTTTTTTTTTTGCATCCTGAAGGACATGAATGATCAACACCAACACTGGTTAATATGCATTATTATTCGCAATGTCTACTGTCACAGTACTGTAGCATTAAATATGGGTTTGTCTATTGACACAGAGCCAATCAGATGTTAGCATTTGTACTAGAGCCAATCACAGATGCTGTTCCATGAACTCCTTCTCTTGTTGCCACAGTACTGTGGTCATATATGGAGTATACTTCAGTTCATTCATTTTTTTGTGTATTTTTCTACCACAGTACTGTGGCAGCTGATGGAAGAAAAGATGAATTAGTGACAGTATATAGTATAGAATAGGAATTATTGTTCTAAATACTCTATTTGTTATTTTATGGTGTTCTTCGCTCTGGAGAAGGTGGGCGGAGCTACATGTTAGATGCAGCAGTGTGTCATGTGACCTCTCAGTTCTGTGTCATGCAGTTTTCTCAGTGTATTCAGTACTGAGTAAACAGTCTGAAATTGGGCCGATCGCTGTGAAATATGCACAAGCTATTCTATACTGACCAATCACAAGTCTGGGGGGCGGTGTTTCGATATGTGTCGCACACAGACTTCTTTTTGTTCGCGAGTCAAAGTGATCTCCATGTCCACAAATCTGTTAACTGTTGTCAGTTGTTTACTTGATTCAAAAATAAGGACTGATTTACAGATTACACCCTGAACTCTCCAGTTTCTCTGACAAAAGCGTCACATCCGTCTTATCTGTGATTGGTTTACTCGCCGCCTGTTAGTCCCGCCTCCATATTTGGATTCAAGCCCCGCAACTTCAGACAGATTTCTCACTGAAAAAGACGGATGGATGGACAGAATATGATGTTCTGTTGTTTACAATGAGCTGATTTTATATTAGTGGCTTTTAGTGGCAGACTTTTAAAAATCATGCAAAAATGAACAACTTCTGAATTCTGACCTAATACAATTAAATTTTAAAAAAAAAGACCTTTTATAACATGAAGTGCAAAGTGTGCATAATTTGCTCACCTGGATAGCAGAGGGTTCACTATAAAGTAAATTAAATTAACATTTGATTTGTTTTTTCTGTCCTTGATTGTCTGCTAATCTTTTCTTACTCGTATGAGCTGGTCAGCAGATCCGGAGGCGAGCAGTCGACAGTTGGACGAAACAGCGGCCGACAACACGACGTCATCGTGATAAAGCTCCAAGAACCTATCCAAAACGTCTCTGTCAAGGTTAAAGAGGCTCAGGATGTGTTCACTGGCTGTGGGAAAACAGAAACACATGGTTCTGCTGTGAACACGGCGCTGGGGAAGCGTCAGGTCAATCAGCCAATCAGAGCAAAGACATAGAAATCTGCATCCGTCGTCAGTGAAACTAACTGAAAAGTATTTGTAAACCAGACTTATGCTGTTTGGGGCAGACAAAGGGTTTATCCCTGAAATCCCCCCAATCCTCTGTTATATAATGAATCAAATAAAGAACACAATGTACAAATAGGGATGTAACGATACGAAAATTTCATATCACGGTTATTGTGACCAAAATTATCAGGGTTATCATTATTATTGTGGTATTGTTGAAATTGTGCTTAAAATGTTCAAAAAGTACTGATACACACACTGAAATAATTTAACCAAGTTGTATTTAAAAATAAATAAATAAATAAAATAATAGGCACAATGCACCTTCTGTTGCAGAAACATTCAAATATTAACCCTTAGTGGTCTGAGCCTATTTTGGACGTTTTCAGTCCTTTTGGTTTGGCCTTTATATACTATAGAAACAAATGTTTACTATACCCATGTTTGGGATCTGTTTTTTCAGCACAACTTTATCTATATCATCTGTCTATTATTTTTTCACTTTAACCTACTATAAAAACATAAAAGGACAGAAAACACAAAATATATAAAATCTGATTTGAAAAATGTATATAATTTATTGCATAAATAACACACAGATACTTAACAAACCTTTTCAAAGACTTTAAAAGTGAATATTGGTTCCAAATATTAGGTACAGAAAATTAAATTTGTAATAAATAAAAACTATACTCAAATATTTGGCATAAAAGCAGATCTTTACATAAGGTTTTTTCCCCTAAAAGTGCGATAATCAAACACAGTTATCATGAGAATTAGAATTTAAACAGTAATACTAACTGTCTGCAATTTTACCACGGTTTGTTATACCACTAATCGTTACATCCCTGTGTACAAAAGATACCAACTTAATTTTGGATGATCGGCATGAACCAGATTTGAGCTTGACTGTCCTACTATATCTATAAATAATGTCCAAAAAACTGTTTTTTCAACAGAAGTGTCCCCATTTGGAGCAATGATTATACTGATGGAACACCCCAAACCAACAGGGTTCTTCTTCCCTACAGGTCACTGATGTTGGTGCTAAAGGGGATAGTTATCACGTTCACACCAAGGTTCTAATAGTTTGGGATTTTTCATTATAGTTTAGTTTTATTTAGTTTGGACTTTTTTTCTCTAATTCAGTCAGTTTTATTCATTTTCAGAGCAGGTTTGCGAGTTTTTATTAGGTTGTTTTTTTTTTTTTTTTTTTTTTTTTTAATAAATGCTTAGTTTTATTGTAGTTTTAGTTTTTTTTTTATATCTTTTCTCTTCTTCTCCGTCGTATTCACATAAATCCCAGACAGGACTCTGCTGCTTTCTCCTATCTTTAGTCTCCATGTTTCCAGGTAGAGTGGGGACCAGAAGACGACTGGAAACCACAAGTGACGGACCCTTAAATTTCATATGGTGCCACAAGCTAAAATTGCTAGAGTGAAATAAATCGCTTTCGTATCAATCCAACATTGACAAAAACGAAAACGAAGGGAATTTTATCCATAATCTTTATCTGTTTTAGTTAGATTTGTAAGCACACAATACAGTTTCAGTTCATTACCGTGTTTTCTTTTGATTATAGTTTTTATTTATTTCAGTTAACAAAAATGTTTTTTCAGTTCTAGTTTTCATCATTTCGTTAGTTTTCATTAACGATAATAACCTTGGTTTGAGCTACATGGACCTGATCGTGCCAGAATAATGGTCACAGAACCAAAACTCCACCTAGTGAATGAAAATGACCTCATACAAACTCTGGATAATAGACAGAACATGGACATTTGGAAGACCATCAATATGAACCACATTTGATCTCAGTGGGCCTATTATTGCTTGATTTATGTCCAAAAAACTGACGTTCAACTGCAGCGCCCCCATGTGGATGACTTATAATACTGATAGAGAAGCTGGGGTCCAATATGGTGGTTATCAAGGAGAAGAAATCCGACCAAATCTGTCTGAGTTATCGCCAAAACACCAAGGAGATCCAGTGGAGTTCAGGGTAAAACCATTATATTCCCTAAACTTCATTTCAGGATAGAATGAAAAATGGAAAAAACTTTACTGTGAAATGGGGGAAAACTTTCACAATAAAGCAGCAATAAATACTGCATTGAACAAAATCCTTAAATGTAATTTCCTAAAAACGTTTCTTTAAACCGTTTGGATCAACGTGATGACATAAATAAACCCCGTCTTCGTGTTTCCGGTTTCATTCGTACCTGCCATCAGTATTTTTTCATCTTTTGTCACTGAAAACAGAGACGGAACCAGAGGAAACTTGGAGGACGAGTGTTTCCCCGACTGTGAAATCTGAAAAACAGGAAACAGTAAAACACCGTCTGTATTCTCATAATGTGGAACAGATGGAAAACAGGAGCATTTCACTACATATTTCTGTCTTTGTTTAGTTCTTTATGTTTTAATGTCATAATTTACAGTGAAATTCATATTTTATGAATTAAGTTCAAACATTTGTGTTGTTTTTTTGTTGTTATTTTATTTTACCATAGATACTACATAACTTATACCATTTCATTATGAATAGAAAGGTCAAAGTTTTGTTCAAGTTTATTAAAACACTATTTATTTGTTGTTTTATTGCTTATTTTATTTATAACTGAGAAGCTGTGACACATTTTGAAAATAGAATATTTTAAATATTGAATTTATTTCACTTGATTTAAATTACATTTAATGTATTAAATCAATAAATTTAATATAAATATATGGTCCATTTTACTTTTTAATAACAGTTGTGTATTTTGTGCATGGTCACATATTTTACATATTTTTGTGTCTGTTTTATACAGTACTTTGATTTTTCATATATGGTCGTGTAGTTTTGTAACTTTCATGTGCAGATATTTGCATTTTTTGTCATTTTTTTCATCAGTTTTATATAAAATATCCTTTTAATTAGCAACGTTCCTTTAACAGTTACATTTTTTTATATGGTCACATATTTTAGTCTGTTCCAAGTGAAATAATCAGTAATATTTTTGTCTTTTTTTATAAGTTTTATTTGAAATAGTGGTATTTTGTCTATTGTTTAAATTATCATGCACGGTCCCATATTTCTGTAAGTGTCATATAATAGTATTTTTGTCTTTATGGCTCTTTTTTTCCATCACTTTTACAGAAAATAGTTCTGTTTTGTATTTATGATCTTTTTTAAAGTAATTTTTGTATAAAAGTTTCATTTTTTATGTATACAGTTACATATTTTGTTAGTTTTACATAAAATACTTGTGTTTTTGTCTTTACTGCTGCTTTTATTAGTGCATGTCAGATAGTTTTTTTTGTGCATATTCACACGTTTTCAGTGTTAAATAAAAAAATGAAAAATCCCTTTCTTCATGTTAAACTTTGTGATGCTGCAGTAATTAATGTGATGCGTCATAACTTCAGTCTGAACATTTAATGAAACCTGTTCATTTTTATTCTGTTTCTATAACAGTATACACACATTAAATCTCTACTTGAAGACCCTAACCCTACCTGGTAGAGAAAACCTTCTTTAGAAACCACAAACACTTTTCCACGCTTCGGTAGCGACGCTGTGGTCACGACCGTCACACATCTCTCCGAGTCCTGCAGCCGAGTCTCCACAAACTGTTTACCGTTACCGGGCTGAAAAACCCGAATCCGACTGGAGTCATGGAGAGAAATGACAGAATCCTGCAGGACTCCCAGAACCACCGAGCCTTCATCAGCGCCGACGATGAGGAGGGGCTCGGCTTCAGCCAGACTCCACACCTTCACCTGGAAACAGACCATCAGGGCGGGTTCACCTCCGAGTGGACTTATGAGGACGGCAGGGTTTGGATGACTGTTTCTATTTTGATGAATGGACTGGTTTGAACTCAGTTTTTACTTCATTTCACTTTTAGTTTCAGGTTTTAGGAGGAAAACCTTAATTTACTGAAGCTGAAAAAAGGTCAGATAGACCAGTGTCAGAGATGAGATAAAGATAAAAGAGGATAAGGAGTAAGATAAGGATAAAGATAAGATAAGATAAGATAAGATAAGATAAGATAAGATAAGATAAGATAAGATAAACATAAAGATAAGATAAGATAAGATAAACATAAAGATAAGATAAGATAAGATAAGATAAGATAAGATAAACATAAAGATAAGATAAAGATAAGATAAGATAAGATAAAGATAAGATAAAGATAAGATAAGATAAGATAAACATAAAGATAAGATAAGATAAGATAAACATAAAGATAAGATAAGATAAGATAAGATAAACATAAAGATAAGATAAAGATAAGATAAGATAAGATAAGATAAGATAAGATAAGATAAACATAAAGATAAGATAAGATAAGATAAGATAAGATAAGATAAGATAAGATAAGATAAGATAAGATAAACATAAAGATAAGATAAATTAACCCCCTAAGACCCAGCTATGGGTTTTCTGTCCATATTTGTGGAAAAAAGTTTCACAGCTTTATACAAAAAAAAAAAAAAAAGAAAAGAAAAGAAAACTGTCCACCACAAAGGACATTCCACAAAAAATTTAAAAACTGCATCTGAAAAAACTGTTGCATCAAGATGTTTCCAATATGGGCACTTATTTAATAAAAAAAACAAAAAAAAGCTTGTACTTTGCTGACATTTCCTGGGTCTTAGGAGGTTAAGACAAATTATTTATTTTCATTTTGCCAGTGCAGGACAGTAATAACTACTAATAAATACTAATACATCAGTTAAAATCATTTGTCACCTTTTATTGTGAAAAACCTCCATGGGTTTTCACATTGTAGTGAAAGACTTTTATTACCTTACCTTAAAATCTTGGCAGCTTTTACTATGAAAAACTGAACTTTATGTAAAAAAAATCTTGGGGACTTTTGTTGTGAAATGAACAAATGACATTACACAATTTACAAAACCACTGACTTAATATTGTGTAATGATATTTTATTGTTATTCTCTTGTATAATTGTGGAAACAGAACACTGTTGGAAACACATACCCATTATTATTTTAAATTATTTTTATCATTTTTCACTCTCACTTTACATGTAGTTGTATATTTTAGTAATGGTATTTATTAATAATAACATAGAATAATTTAATAAATAAAAACTAGAATAAATAGTCAAATAAACCCTAATAAACAGCAGTGATACCTGAGTGTGGATGTGAACGAAGAGCAGCTGCCTCTGCGCAGACAGGTGGAGGTGCACCGAGGGAGGGGCGGAGTCAGCAGGCACCGCCTCCTCAATGCACAGCAGCTGTCTGCCAGTCAACAAGCTCCACCTCCTCAGAGAACCGTCGGCAGCCAGTGAGAGGCAGTGGGAGGAGCTTTCAATCACCTTAACCGTCAGGATCGCAGCTACAGGAAAAGAAAGCACAGGATATTATTGATTAACCTCTTGGTATCCAGGTGAGCATATTATTATTATTATTATTATTATTATTATTATTATTATTACATATTGTTATTTATGGCTCAAGTTGATGAAGTACAAAATATATATATATATATAAAAAATTAAAAACAAACTGTATGAAAGACATTGTGACATTACTAAGGTCCTGTGCAGATTACAGGCTTTTGATGTGTTTCATACACATGATCCAAGTGGATTTACTGACATTATTATCATTAAAATACACAATCACACCAACATTTATTAACTGAATTATCACTGACGGACAGGTAGGGGTTCTGAAATCCTCCTAAAAATTTTTTAAAAATATATCATTTCACATAATTATGAATAATGCAGTTACTGTTAATACACATATAAAAACAGCTGGAAAAGTTTTAAGAAGACTAATGAACTAATAACACTGAAAAAGACAAAAACAAAACTCTGTTCAGACACTGACTGGAGACCAACCAGTAACAGAGTTAGTTTAGATCTCCTCATCAATTTGTTTTAGTTCAGTTTGTGCCTCAAACACCTTTGGGTGGATTATTATGGTATGGAAAAGCCTTTATTTATATCTGCTTTTATTATTTCTGACACTGGTCTAAAATGAAAGTGCATACTTATTTATGTACTGCTTTTAATGATCATATTGATAATATGTGTCTAAATTGTTCTCCTGAGTATATTTGGTATATACACACACACACACACACACACACACACTTTTTTTTGTATTGATCATTTTTTTTCCTTCTTTTTAAAAAAAATTCCCCATGGGGTTAACCCTTTAGGCGCTGGAGTTTGGTTTTTTTTTTGTATTTTTTTTAATTCTATTTTGATATCAAGATTCCACAAAGCTGTCTGTTTCATTCATTTCTGTTGCTTGTCACAATATTGTGACTTTGGCGCTTCAAGGGTTGTAAAATATTCCAGTTCTGATAATGTATTGGTCAGCATCATTTGTTAACTTTTACTCTGAAAAACCTGGAAAATGTTCACAATGTAGTGAATAAAGGAACTTTATTCTGAAAACTAAGGAGGCTTTTATTGTGAAAGACTATAGGATTATTCTGAAGAAAATCAGGAGGAATTTTACCGTGAAAAACAGGAAGACGTTTACTGTGAAAGTCTGAAGGGTTTTGCTGTAAAAACCTTATGTTCAGACTGATGTACCTGTGTGACCCAGCAGAATGTGCATGAGCTGTTGGTCATCCAGGCTCCAAACCACCACCACGCCATCGTCACAACCGGCCACCAGAAGCCCCGCCTCCAGACTGACGTCCAGACAAACCACACCTGACAACATGGAACAGAAAGAACGGTCACATGTAGAAAACCTCCAGTTCAGTCACTTTAAATACAACAGAAAACCCCCTCTAAGGACTACCTTTAGAACAGGGCGCTCAGGTTTATTTATGGTGTTTTTGCAATAAAAGTGTTACTTAATCTTGTATATAAGGCGTCTGTTTTATTTATTCCTGCTGCTTTCTGAGCCACTGCATGGAAATCTCATTGTGATGTAAATCTGAATTGACAAGTAAAGCCTCCGTTCTGACCTCCTTGGATTCCTGTCATGGTGTGCTGCAGCGCCCCCCCTGGCGACTGCAGGAAGCTGCACTTGGGGATGAGGATCGGCTCCGAATACGTCAGCAGCCACTCCTCGCACTGACGACACAGCTGGCCAATCAGAGACGGGTAGGGCGTGGCCAGAGAGCACAGTCTGGCCAACAGCTCAGCATAAAACAAAGACATGTCTGTGGGCGGAGTTTAGCATCTTCTCAGTTTATTTTGGTTCACTTTTTCCTGTTTAGAATAATTTTTAGCAAAACCTTCTTTTTCCTTTACTTCTACCATCATTTTTGGATTTTTATTGTTAAAAATGTAACCAAGGAAATCTCTAAACCAGGGCTGTCAAACATACGGCCCATGGGCCAAAACCAGCTGTCAAAGGGTCCAATGTGGCCCAGGGATGAACCAGTGAAACGCAGATTTTACACTGAAAATATAAAGTCAATAGTGTCAACATCATTTTAGGTCATGTGTAAATGATTAGATAAGGCATAATACTGCTAAAATTGCACTTATTTTTCTTAATAAATTTCAGGTTGTTTATGTTGTTTGCATTTTTTAAAGGATAGTTTGTAGACATAAACATTTTCATAACGTAATTTTTCTTTTTTTCAGTCAAAAACAGAAAAGTTCGGAGTTGACATCATGTACCTGTTATTATGTTCTTACATCACATCACCGAAAGATGGGAATGAGCTTCAAAATAATTGAAACTGGACAGTTTTATTTCAGTTTCTACATTTATCAAAAGTATTTTGGACATTTGAACAGACACATGCTGCTACTTACATGTGTTTTATGTCCGTTTTCTTTTTAGTTTTAACGTCTTTGTAATCACCTTATATTTTTATCATGTCATTTGCAAGGTTATAATAGTTTTGGATTTTTCATTATAGTTTAGTTTTATTTAGTTTTGAATTTTTTTTCTCTAATTCAGTTAGTTTTAATTCGTTTTTAGAGCAGGTTTGCTAGTTTTTATTAGTTTTTGTTATTTCCTAAATGCTTAGTTTTAGTTTTTTTAATATCTTTTCTCTTCTTCGCTGTCAAATTCACATAAATCCCAGACAGGACTCTGCTGCTTTCTCCCAACTTTAGTCTCCATGTTTCCAGGTAGAGTGGGGACCAGAAGACGACTGGAAACCACAAGTGACCAGAGGAGATGGACCGTTAAATATCATATGGTGCAGTCAGCTAAAATTGCTTGAAGGAAATAAATCAATTTCATACCAATCCAACATTGACAAAGAGGAAAACAAAGGGAATTTTATCCATAATTTTTATACGTTTCAGTTCGTTTTGTAAACACACAATACAGTTTCAGTTAGTTACCATTTTTTTCTTTTAATTATAGTTTTTATTTATTTCAGTTAATGAAAATGTTTTTACAATTCTAGTTTTCGTCATTTTGTTAGTTTTCGTTAATGATAATAACCTTGGTCATTTGTCATTTTTACGTTTTTATATATGATCCCCTCCCTTCTGCTAGGTCGTTATTGTAAATGAGAATGTTTTCTTAAAGACTTACTAGGTTAAATTAAGGTTAAATAAAGAAAGAAAATGTTATTTTCCTGCTCCGACCCACTTGAGATCATATATTGAGCTGAATGTGGAACCTGAACTAAAATGAGTTTGACACCCGTGTTTTCAATGATCTGATGAATGTGACATGAAAACATGACCGACCCATTTGACCATTGAGGAAGTCCAGACTGGGTTTGATCAGGACCAGGGCGTCCCGGATCAACCTGGTCTCGGTGCAGTCCATGTACTTGGAGCTCTGGTCCAGGTCCTGGATCACAGATGACACCCCACAGACCCTGGTTTTACAGAACAGCCACTCAGCGCTGCCTGGAAACACAACAACGAATGAAGGAGATGAACTCTGACATCTGCACAGATTAAAAGAACAACTTTCTATTTTATTCAGTATTTAATTTTGATGTTTGATGGATAGATTTCCTGATTTCTCCAAATATAAATGAAACGCTTGGGGTGAAACTGCTTTTAGAAATGTATCTGTCATATGTGATCACATTTCAGAAGTAGAAATTAAAGTCCACTGCTGATTCTAAAGTCCATTTTTAGCTTCCTGTTAAGACGTGGCTTATACAACATTTATATAAAACACCAACTATATTTTATCACTGAACATATTTTCTGTTTCTCATGAAGTAAATTCTGTCTCTTCGTCCACAACAGGCATCAGCGTCTTCTTTTCATCTATTTTCTTGAGAAATATCTGTTGTTTCTGACGATAAAAGTGACATTTTTCCTTCAGGTTTTATACTTAGGTACGTTTACAAAAATGTTGATTACAGGTAAATAAGCTATAACAAAAAAGTCTAGATAACCAATTTGATTTAAGACTTTCATTATAACAGGAACAGATTTCTTGATGTGTTTTTTTTTTTTTTTTTTTGCAATAAAAGTGTCAGAAAACATCTTTTTTGCCCAGTCTTTTGCACCTTGTTTTAGAAAGAATATAACTTTCAATATCTGGCCAGTAACTGCTGCGGTTTGGCATACATATGGATTTTTGTTCAAGGAAAAGACTAGTGAAAACGACAAGTTGATAGGACTAATATTTTGGGAGATATTAGTAATTTTGGAATACAATAGCCTTACAATCACATTGCTACGCCCAGAATCATAGAATCATCGTTGAAGTGGGTTACCTAGCAACAGATAAACAATAGGGCCATGTTGCCATGCTGTCAAATTTCTGGTGCAGACACAGACATTGATTCAAGATTCAAATTTGTCATTTCAGCATATAGAATACATAGAAATGAAACATTGTACTCAGGTCCCCGAATGTCAGCAGCATTTTGTAAATAGTATAAATTACTGATAAAATAATAAAATAAGATACTGATATAAAATGGCAATAACAATAACAGCTGAGAGGTTATTTAACTGAAAAAGACTGGAATTTAATAAGGAAATAAAGAAAGTAAAGGAATGAACTGGATCAGATGATCTAGAACCCGGGGTTCCCCACAGGTCAGTGCATGAGTACAGTGTTTTTCAACCGCGGGGTCATCTGGAATTCAAATGGGGCTGCCTGAAATTTCTAGTTAATTGATAAAAATAAAAACCTTACTAATAAAAAATATGTTGAGTTGACAGAGACAATTATATTCCATACCAGACAAACTAAACTGCAGCACTGTGGTTCTGTTTATCTGTCAAATGTTCATTGTGGTCAGTTTCAGATGCTGCAGCTCTTTCATAATTCAGTTTCAGTTCTTGTTTGTTCAGTATTAATTGTCCTCCTTGTAAATCACAGCTGACTGACTGTACACATCCTGACCAAGGAAAATCCAATTCTCCCTTTGTGCAGTAATCTACACCTGGATTTTCTGCCTCCGTCCAGAATAATATACATTATATAGACTAAATGTCCTCTAAAATTAATGTTTATTTTCAACATAGTATAGCAAACTATTACATGACTGAATGATGAACAAATTAATTTCAGCAAAAAAAAAAACTTCTGTGTTTTGAATGTCTGGGGTCACCAGAAATTTGTGATGTTAAAATGGGGTCACAAGACAAAAAAGGTTGGAGACCACTGCACTAGTATGTAATAAATATTTAAAATAGTGTGTTGTAGTAAAAAATAGAACAACAGACTTGAATTTTTTAAGCATTTATTTTGAAAAACAAGTGTAAATGTTCAGAACGAAATTTTGTGAGATTATAGAAATAAGACGACACCAGAACTCTTGTATATTTATTTAGTTTAAAATTTGATTGAATTTTTTAATTTCCTTGTTTTATGATTTTTTTCTTCCTGTTATTCCTTTTTTTCAGTTTGTGTTGATGTCATGGTTTGGAAATGAGAGACTTCTAAACTTCTACAATAAAAATAAAATTCAAATCAAACATAAATGTCCATCTGTCAGAGCCCTATGTCTCGCTGCGTCCTGCTTCTTACCGATAACCTCTTGTTTTAACTCGTCCCACAGACCCGCGTGCAGGAGGTCAAAGGGCAGCTCCTGGAGTTTCCTGACATTCGCCAACCCGGGGGTGAACCACAGCGGTTGGGGCGGGACCTGAAACACCACAGAACCAATCAGAACAAAGCACATTCATGGTTCCAACAGACCCAATTGGCGTCTCTGCGGTCGTACCTTCCTGTCGGACAGGACCAGTGACAGACCCGGCAGAGCCACCGGCTTCAACTTCCCCGACCAGCGACCCATAAAGTACTCAGACAGGATCTTTAGGCTCCGCCCCCGCCGCTCTGACGTCAGATACCGGGCTGAAACCGCTTCGTACAGACGCCTGGACACACGGCTCAGGATTAGAACTCATCCAACTCACTGAGATCAGGCGTTTTACGTGGCGTGTTCTCACCGGCTGCTGAAGGCGACGGTGGCGACGCCGGCGCTCCAACGCTCCTCCAGGTGGCGGTCCAGGTCCTGTCTGAGCCGAGCCCAGAGGAGGGGGGGCAGCCGGATCAACGAGGGGGTGGGAGGGAGGGAGTACCTGTACACCTCTTTGATTACATCATCATCAAGAGACAAGATGTCGCGTAGCTCCGCCTCCAGAAGACCTTCCCTGTCCAATCACAAGACATTATTCTGCATTTGTTTACAACCGAGGCTCAATGAACCTTAAAAACGAAGGACTCATGCATGAACTGGAGGAAAAGTTAATGTTTTACCACAGACTATATACAGATGATATTCATCTACAAACAGAAGCTCAACTGTTGCATCTGGACGGAAAAGTTGTTTAAGTTTTACAAATATTTCAACAGATTCTCGACATTAACGGATTCAAATCAGGAGCAGAAGGAAAACAAAAACCTTCAAGTAAAATGTGTCAGAGGTGGGTCTTACCTTATGTTTATTATAATATATATCTATAATAGTATATCCTTTATCACCTGTATAAATCCTTACATGTTGTACATATTTCTTTTATATGGAGTATAGAGTTGGCTTTTTGTATATATCAGTATTTCTTTGTAGTTTTTTTTTAATATTGTCAATGTTGGTCAGTACATAGTTTCATATTTTCGTATAATTTTGTGTGATATTTTATACAGTCTTTCTTTTTAGACTTGCAGTGTTTGCTGCTAAACTGATTTTCATTGTTCCTGTAACTGTGACAATATAAATCTATTCTATTGTATTCTATTGTATTCGATTCTATTCTATACTATTTCATTCTATTCTATTTTATACTATTCTATTCTATACTATTTTATACTATTGAGGTTTTGCACAAACGTCACATGATCACGTGGTTTTGTTTACGACGCCATATTGGTAGGCAAGCTTTCCTTGGATCGTACAACGTGTTAAATGATGGACCTGCTGAACTCCTGTGTGCTGTTTATAACTTAGCTTTCACCAATTATAAGTTCTGCATACAGACCACTGGGTTCCATTGGTGTCAGCGGTGGTTCTGTTCTGCCAAACGCTGTTTATAGTTATTACCGCGGTTAGCGTAGCTTCTCAGTATAGTTAGCCTGTGTGTCTGTGGCGCTTAGCGGCGTGGAAAAAAGAATTGTCATCATGTGGTACGGTGATGAAGACCCCTCTAAACCCACCAGGAGGACTTCCCCTGGACTATCACCTATAGAGAGAGAGTGATTGATGGCAGCCAGCGTTTCCTCAGCTGGGTGAAGCAGCTGAAAGTGGCAGTCGGAGCTATGGTGGGCGACACCAGTGAGTTCAGCTGGAGCTGGTGAGAACACTCCCCACCCGTCTGTGACAGTCTGCTTTAACTATGGGACAGCCTTCCACATGCGGTCGAGTCAAATTATGCGGCTGTGAAAGAGAAGATGGGATGGGCTTTTGGACACAGACAGTTAATGGACTGTTTTAGAGCTCACATATGGGCTCGTTCACCAGTTCTGGGGCAGAGCCTGGAGGTGTACGGCTGATGTGAGTCGGTTGGAGCTGGTACTGGTGTTTTTGCCTCCAAGTTGCACGTGCATCACTGTTGTTAGTGAACACTGAAACTCATCTATTGCCGCATTTCCACTATGTGGAACCGGCTCAACTCAACTCGGGTACCAGATACTATTCCTGCAGACCGTTTCCATTACAGGATACTACAGACTTTACAGTACCTGGTCGTCATAGCGATGTGGTGTGTTACTTCTGTGTCATCTGCTCAGAGTTGCTGATAAACTCGCTCGTTGCATGTTGTCTCGTTAAGCTCATGCTGAATTTTTACGTCGGCCACCAATGACTGAATCTCCTGACTGAATGGTGTAGTTTTACAGACTGTCGTCATGTAGATTAACCTGCCGCTACATTTACTGTAAACTTCCACATCTGTTTTTTGTAAAACGGTGGGTCACAGAGACGACTGTCTGACCAGTCAGTGGTCTGCAGTGTTTACAAGTCACGTTTTAGTATCTGTTCCCCAGTCTTGGAACCTCGGCGGAGGTGATACCAAAAAACTAGTACCAGGTACCAGATTCCAGGTCCTTTTTTCGTAATGGAAACGCAAAAAAGCCGAGTGGAGTCGAGTCGAACCGAGCCGGTACCACGTAGTTGAAACGCAGCATATGGTGCCTTTATCACAGGCAGACATACTCGCAAATAACAAAACACGCAAACACGAGTCCAAAGAAAAGCACGAAATAAAGCAACAGTTCTGACGTTCTGGATCCAGATAGTGTGCCTACCAATATGGCGGTGTAAACGACAATCACATGACCAGTGACGTCAGCTGCAAGTCCTCTGTTCTATTCTATTCTGTTCTATTCTATTCTATTCTATTCTATTCTATTCTATAATTAGATAAAGTTAGTAAATTGATGGTCCATATCACACATGTCAAATGCAAGATGAGCCCATAAAACATGAAATAATAGAAAATGCTGTAAAAGATGCACTAAGACACACATAATGAACAAAAAACAACAAACTGCTACAAATAAACATAGTGACAACAGATGCTGTGAACTGACCAGAATCAGAAGCTCGTTACTGTCATTGTACAAGTACAACGAAATTGAGGTAGAGCTCTCCAGTTTAGTGCAAGAAATTACAAGGCACAACAAATGACAGTAAGAAGGCACACTTCTTTACATTAGACAAAATAAAAATATCAAAAACAGAAGTATTGCAATTAGGAATGTTTGTAAAAAAAAAAAAAAAAAAAAAATATATATATATATATACATATATATATATATATATATATATATATATATATATATATATATATATATATATATATATACAGAATTAAGTAGTGCAAATAGTATGAGAGTAGTGCAAATGACATGAGAAATAAATATTGTAGGATAAATAGTGTGAAAGGATAAAATAATAAGACTGTCAACATTAGACTGATATTGCACATGTTACAGGGTGTGGTGAGGTTATTGCAGTGAACCTCAGTGTTCTTGTGGGTGTCTTATTGATGTTTTCTTTGGTTATTTATTATGGTGATAACTTTGGGGAAGAAGCTGTCCCTCAGTCTGTCTGTCTGTCTGCCCTTTGATACTCAACTTTTATTTACAGAGTACATTTCGGAGCCTTTACTTTTACTGCAATAAATAAGTTTAATTAGTACTTTTCTTACACAAATATCTGTACTTCTACTGGAGGAAACTGTGTTCAACTCATAACCTTCCAGCGTCCAGCTGAGTATATGATACACACTTTACACTTTATGTTATAAAAGGTCGTATTATTTATTTATTTGTTTTAGGTCAGAGTTCAAAAGTTGTTCATATTTGCATGAGTTTTTAAATTCTGATCCATCCACTAAAAGCAGCACATTGTAAACAGTGTTAAATACCTACACTAACACCCTCCTACCAAGTGAGTATAAAATGCACACCAACACATTTAGCATTTAACATTTGACCTAGAACCAAATATAATAATGTATATGAACCAACATTGGTGTTAATTATTGACATGTGACAGGATGAAAAAAAAAAAAAAAAATCAATAATACAATTTTTAAGGAGAATATTGAAAAAAAAAAAAAGTATTTTGTGTTTTTTGCATCAGAAATGATGGTTTGTTTCTATTACAAACATGGCATTTAAAGGGTTAAAAATATGACAGTTATTGAGTATTTGGTATTTTTATTTATGGCTCAAGTTAATTAACTACCAAAAAATGTTGACATTACTACGCAGATTATGTGCTTTTGGTGGATAGGACGACTATGGGCGGATATCGGAGGGTTCACACAAACTACAACTAAACTGAAATAGAAAAAAAATAAATAATAAAAATGAATACACACTATTTTGTCTATTTTTAGTCTTTTCTTATGTCGTTCTCATCTTACCTCGCCAAAGCGATGTATCCCAAGGCTCCGCCCACCAGCTCCCTCCCATGTTTCTCCTCCAGCGTGTGGAGGATCTGTTTCATCATTTCCTGTGCGTTGGCGCCCACTCGGACCTGGACCAGCGGTGTGAAGGACCTCCAGTGTTTGGCCGCCGACAGCATCAGTTTGAGGTGCAGCGGACATCCCGTCTGCTCGAAGCTCTTCAACACGACGTCGCTCTGCTCAGGGGTCAAAGTTCTCTGCGACGCCTGCAAGTACGAGTCCATGATCTGTTTCCCTTCGTCACCGGACAAACGCTCCACTTCGAAGAAGTTATCTAGAGTCTCCAACCTCATCCTCATGCTTGCAAACGCCTCGCTGTTGGTCTCCATGGAAACCACCAGGTGGACGTTGGGAGGGACGTCCAAGGGCAGCCAGCGGAACTTCTGAGCGTTCTGTCGATCCGAGAGCTGATCCACGCCGTCCAGAACGATGAGCAGAGTGTTGCCCTGTTGGGAAACCCGCTCCAGAACGTCCTGGAAACACCTGAGCAGGTGGGTGTCGGCCGGCAGCGGTGTGGGCGGAGCCAACCCAAAAGCCAGGCAGATCTGGAGGCAGAGGCTGTGCAGGACGTGTTCGACGTCGAAGCTCCGGGGGTAAACGGCCGACAGCAGCCGGATCACCACCGCTGCCCGGGCCTCCAGGACGCTACGCATCTCCTGGGCCAGTTTACAGAGCAGCGCCGTCTTCCCCATCCCGGCGCCGCCGTGGACGACCAGTGGGCTGTGGCGGGCATTGGTCGACTCCCACATGTTCAGACAGATTTTACCCAGAAGCCCCTCCCTCCCATGGAGACCCTCACACAGCTCAGCGCTCATGGCAACATGGCGGCTGACTTCTTCAACCACCCAGTCGGACATTTCCACCTGTTCGTCGTCAATATTTCCCCAAAGTCTCCTCTGCTGAGAACTGTCACGAAAAGGAAAAACATAACAATTAAAGGCTCAACATGGAAGGAAGAAAGGAAGGAAGGAAGGAAGGAAGGAAGAAAGGATGGATGGATGGACTTTATTGATCCCAATCTGGAAAATTTCAGATAAATCACTTAAAGGTTAAATATAGAGAACATTTCCTTTGGGAACTTCCACATCAGTACCTCTGGGTCTTTCTGGGTTCAATGGAAACCATCATAAACAGTCTGAATAGTAACTGGTCTGTAACTGGTGGTTCTACCTCGGGTTCACGTCCAGCGGTGAGTCCACTATTGTGCTGATCCTGGCCTTCATCTGAGAGACGAACTGTTCGCAGACGCTGTCCAGGTACTGAGCATGCTCCTTGCGTTTGGGGTCGATGCCGCCCTTGTGGAGCTCCACACAGTGCAGGTTGAGGATCTTTTGTAACGTGGCGTAGAGGCGGGCCTTCAGGGCGGCGAGGAGTCCCTGGGCGTCGGCGTCCAATAGGCCGTCCGCCGTCACGTCCATGAACTTGGCGAGACGTTTGGGACCGTCCCTCACCCGCTGTCGGGGAATCTCCCGGACGAAGAGCAGAGCCGACGCTTGTCCGTCGTCCTTCCACAAACCCTGCTCGAACTCTCGCTCTGTGACTGCGGATGAAGAGGAGGAAGACGATGAGATTTCAGGAATACTTCCAGAACAAAGACCATCTGTGTGAGGGTCTGCTTTCTGACCTGATGTGTAGAAGTCTTGTTTCTGCTCAGCTGTGATGTGTCCGTCCACCGCAGCGTCCGTGGCGGCGTTGCGTAGGAACTGCAACAGTTGAGTCTCTGTGAGACGCCAGCGGGCGGCGTCGCTGTCACGCTGCTGCCCGCTCTCAGGTCGGAGGTCACCGTAGTGGGCAAAGTGAGCTGTGATTGGCTGCAGGATGTAGGTGGGCGGGACTGCGTTGTCGTCTTTTAGGTACCACTGACTCAGCAGCTTCACACCCTCAGCATTTTTGGACAGTTTGGACAAAAACACTTCAAACTGTTTCTCTGGAATGACCCGAGGAAGAGCTCGGTGGCCGTACCGGTTCCCCAGCAGAGCCTTTGGAGCCAGAAAACCAAAAAAATAAAGAGGAAACAGGAAGAGAAGACAAGGAAGAGTCTCCAAATAAGCACAATGTGACATGGTTGATGTTAGAATGGATCAGTTGTGTTCTGGTTATTTTATTTAGTCACTACAGCTATTGCTAACAAAGCTGTGGCCACATTAACCCTTAAAGACCCAAACATCGACCCAAACCATCTACTGATGTAAACTGTTTAATATCTGTTGATCCATTAATCCTATCAATACATGTAAATAATTGGTGTAAAATACAGTTATTCGTCTTTTCATGGTCATCGTATTACCCATTTGCACATTCAGAGGTTCCGTTACCGTGGAAACAGCGTCATCTTCTACAACATTGATTCACCAGTAAAACTCATGCAGTTGGATCAATGACAGTGGATGGACACACTGGGTTTATGTTCAGTTAATGAGAGATTTTACAGAAATAGTCACTTTTCTTCAGTTTTCTCTGTTTTAATATAATAACCCTCAACTTTAATCTGAGCTTTTATGAATATCTATATGATCAGAGAATTAAATAGATGATTTCCCTGAAAAAACACATAATACAGAGGATAATATTATAATAAAGAGTGACAAATAATGAAAAAACACAAAACAAACTGCCAGAAAAGTCCCACTGGGTCTTTATAGTTTAACCCATAAAAACCCAGTGGGACTTTTGTGTCAGTTCCCAATGATTTTTTGGTTTTGGTTGCCAGGGGAAGTTATGGGTTAATGTGCCCAGAGCTGTGTTAGCATTAGCCATAGCAACTAAAAACATAACGAGAACACAACTGATTCATTCCAGCGTCAACCATGTCACACTGTGATTATGTGGAGACTCTTTGTCTTCTCCTCTGGGTCTTTATGGGTTCAAAACACTCACGGTGAAAGCTGGAACGGCTGAAATCCTCTTACACCTCTGGATCTCCTGCACAAAAAGTTCACAGGCCTCGTGGTCTCCAAAGGGGACGTTCCGGATCCCCCAGCGCAGATCGACCACCTGAACAGGAAGGAAACTCACAGATCATGAAGGCGTCACGGACCCGGACCTTCAGCATCAAGGATGAAGGACTGACCTCAAACACCAGCCCCAGACCACGACAGAAGCCAAGGACTTCTGGGTAGGCCTTGTCCAGGAGGACTCTCCTCTCACTGCTCATGTCTGCAGAGGACGAACACAGACGTGTTTCACAAAAAGGACAAAACTGTCCAGTAAAAAGTCTGAGGCTGAACCATCCTGATCATCCCACAGATTCAAATGAGTCCAGATTTGGACAAGAAGCAAAAGCACATAATCTGTGCAGTTCAATAACAATGTCAACATGTTTCCATACAGTCTGTTTACCTTTTTTTTCATTTCATCAACTTGAGCCATAAACAAAAATACCAAATACTCCATAACTGTCATATTTTTAACTCCTTAAATGCCATGATTGTAATATAAACAAACCATATTTTTTTAAAGTTAAAAAACACCAAAGATATTCTGGTGTCAATATTCAACATAAAAATTGAATTAGTTATTTTTTGATTTTTTCATCCTGTCATATGTCAATAATTAACACCAACACTGGTTAATATACATTATTATTTTTAGTGCTAGGTCAAATGTTAAATGTGTCTGTGTGCATTTTATACTCACTGTATTTTAGTGGCTGGGTCAGGATTTTAAAAAATCATGCAAAAATGAACAACTTTTGAATTCTGACCTAAAACAAATTGTGAAAAATAATGAGACCTTTAATAAGACAAAAGTGCAAAGTGTGCATAAAATGCTCACCCAGATGGTATGCGTTCAACTTCTTTCTTCCTCCTATTCCACATAAATTTCGAGGTAAAGCTGTCCAATTTGAAAAAGACATCCTTTGATTTGAGGAAAATTGTGAGAAAAGTAAAAATGGTCAAACCTACTCCTGTTTGGAGCCAATTTTTCACTTTTTTGACCTTTTATAACATGAAGTGCAACGTGTGCATAACATTCTCATTCAGATACCGGAGGATTAAGGAGAAGGAAGTGATAATACAATGTTAAAACAGTCTATGGATTAAGTTTACCCATAAAGAGCCAGTGCTACTAATGTGGCAGTTCCAAAGTAGTTTTATTCTCTATATTTAACTTTTCTTAAGTGATTTTTAAACATTTATCACAATATTATCTTCTGTATTTTGTGTTTTTACAGTACAAATCAGGTATTTTTCTTTATTTAATTCACTGATCATGTAGCTATTCATAAAAGCTCAGATTAAAATTGAGGGTTATTATATAAAAACAGAGAAAACTGAAGAAATAGTGACTTTTTCAATGAAGTCTATCATTAACTGAACATAAACCCAGTGTGTCCATCCACTGTCATTGATCCAACTCCATGGGTTTTACGGGTGAATCAATGTTGTAGAAGATGACGGTGTTTCCATGGTAACTATGGAGCCTCTGAACGTCCAAATGGGTCATATCTGATGACCATGAAAAGACGAAGAACTGTATTTTACACCAATTATTGACATGGATTAATAGGATAAATGGATCTGGAGTTATTTACATTTTATAATGATAGATGATTTTGGTCTCCAGTGGTTGAATGTAAACATTAGGGCAGTGGTTCTTAACCTTGTTGGAGGTACTGAACCCCACCAGTTTCATATGCGCATTCACCGAACCCTTCTTTATTAAAAAATAAAATATGATTTTTTTCAAATTCAAGACACAGGTATATGTTTTACTGGTGCACAAAATGAACCGTGCATTAACATCACTGTGTTCAAAGAACAAAACCAATACAGTGCATGAACTCACAACAAATTCCATACCTTTTCACAAAGACATGACCTTTTTTAATACTACCACACTGAAATGGTTTTAATTTTTAACCTTATGTATTCCAATAATGAACTTATTGTATTTATGCTATTTATCATTTTTAACATTTTAACACACACCCATCACCTAATTTCCATCAGGCTACAATAATAATGAATATTTACTGCAAATCAATGTGACTGACGGCTTTAGTGTAATACGATTTCTCCATCCACGACGGTGCGTCGGTTGTCACATGATTGTAACTGACCAGTGCGGTGACCAAAAAATGTAAACAAACGCTACACATGGCTGCCTCCGTGGTTAACAGGAAGTAGCAAAAGTCATAACATCGATGTGGAAAATACTCAAATAATTAATCGTCAGACGAGTGGAAGAGATTATAAACACTTCCGGATGTGTTGTAGTGCTATAAGCAACAACAATACACCGCGTATATTGGATGTCAATCAGAGAAAGAGTCTCCGAAGCCGTTTGTTTACATATACGGACCTAGCCCGACACACACACCCGACTAATGAGTCGAGTGTGTGTCTTGACCTCCGCTGAACCCCTGAGACTGACTCACCGAACCCCTAGGGTTCGATCGAACCCAGGTTAAGAACCACTGCATTAGGGTGTAAGAAAATATCGGTACTGCAATATATCACGATATTTCCTGTCACAATACTATATCGATATTAAAAAGTACTGTATCAATATTTTCAGGTATTCATTCAAATGCAGATATTGCGGAGCTTCAATTTTTTTGTTTTTCTTTTTTGTTTATATTTTATCTATTCTTATTTAACAGTTTTATTAAATAATGTTAGTTCCTTTGTTGGGATTGAACAAAAATAATGCTCTAATGTCAGTTCTGAACTAACAGAATCTGAACATTTGAACAGGATCTGAAACTGTAATGTCTGTAAAACAGAATTTCAGTTTGAACACAGGAACATCTTGTGATATAACATTAGATCCTGTTCTGATCAAATAAAAATATGTTTAGTATTTGTGCAGATTTCTGGTGTAATTCAATTCTTCCAGGAAATAATCATTTAAAAAAAAGAAATAAACAAAAAATTACCTTTTTAAAAGTATCATGATATATGGTATTGTGATCCTAGTATTGTGATTTGTATCGTATCACCAGATTCTTGCTGATACACAGCCCAAGTAAACATGTGACATAAAACTTTTAGAATAACCTGGACTTCTGAAGTAAATACGTGCATAACCTGTAAAGATTTATTACTATTTTTATTATATTGTATCTGATAACCTCAGTGATGATAATGACATTCAAACTAAGGTCTTTATGGCAGGAGTCATTTTATCTCTCGCAGGTTTTATTTTTGTTCTACTGTTAAGAATAAATTGTTCATATCTTTTTGCTCAAATATTTATCTCTGTTACTTATGGGTTAATTTTAAACGTTGTACTGCTCACTCAGTCAGAGTTGCTTTTAACGATGCATTCCATATTATACGTGGTTTTTATTGTAGCTGTAGTGGTATGTTCTGTTTTAATAATGTTCGCTCTTATTATGAGATGTTAGAGAAAGCAATTTTGAATTTTTGACTGCGTTGTAATTGTTAACTCTGACTTTTATACAGATTCTACACTTGTTAAATACTGACACCAGCATCTGTATACTTGTTATTGAAGATAGGGTGTGTGCATGCATGTTGTTTTTACATTTATAACCCTTTTATTATTTTTTTAATGCTCATTATACTCTATGGACTGTAACTATTTACATGTCTGATACAAATAAATAAATGAAATGAAAAACTGTTTGTCCTTTTTGTGTTTTTTTGCACATATTCTTGTACTTTATCCTGTCACTGCCTTATTGGGATCAAAAAGTTTCATCGTATTTGTTACTGAAGGGAAGGTATTTGTCCTGAAAACCCAAATCTGGACATAAAACCTACAAATGAACTCCACATAACTTTGAACATGATTCCAAAGTGGCTCTGACCTGTGAACGTGGAGCTGATGAACACTCGGATCATGTTGGATCTGACCTTTGACCTCTGACCTCCACCTGGCTTTCCTCTCAGGACGTCCTGCAGAGTGAGGTGTCCTTCCGCCGGACTCTCCGCCATCGTTTCAGTCCCGTCTTCCTCTTCTTCTTCCTCTTCTTCTACAGTACCATCTGTGCTGCAGAAGCCTTCCCTCCCTCAGCTGCCCGTCTCCACAGCCTGTTTATTCCCCTCTGAGCTTTTATCCAAGACGACCGCTCTTCCCTCCAGACCTGCTGTTGTATCTGCAGCTGTGTGCTACTGTAACACACTAACACTGATGTACAACTATAAGAACTACAGGGCACTGAAACTACACCCAACTCTATGAAAGTGAGCCCAGTCTGAAACCCCAGAGCTACAGCACCATCAGGACCAATGTTTGTCTAAAATAAAGTCGAGCACGAAAAAACAAGAAAGCAACAAATTCTTATTGAAGCAGTAGAGTTAAAAAATAAACAGGAGTATTTTCATTTTCAGCAGTATTATAGAGTAAAGTAGCACAAAAGTTGATTTCCTGAGTGAAATTTGAAGAGTCAGACCATTATTTAAGACACAAGAAGAAAATGATTGAACATGCTCACAGGGATACCTTCTCATGTGAGTATATTATGCACACTTTACAGTTCTTGTTATAAAAGGTCATATTATTTTTCCCAATTTGTTTTAGGTCAGAGTTCAAACACTATTCATTTTTGTATTATTTATACAATTCTGACCTATCCGCTAAAATCACACCATCATAAACAATGGAAAATTTCTAGTGACATCCTTCTACCATGTGAGTAAAACATGCACACTGACACATTTTAGCATTTGACCATGTCTCATCTCCTTCATTTTGCTCACCGTCCTCAGCTTCTGAGCAACACTTGGATCTGCACTGCTAGCAATGGTACCATTAGCTATAGTGCTATTAGCTGTAGTGCTTTTAGCTGTAGCACTATTAACAGTAGCGCTCTTAGTTGTAGCGCTATTAGCTGTAGCGCTGTTAGCTGTAGTACTGTTAACTGTAGCGCTGTTAGCTGTAGCACTATTAGCTGCAGCACTCTTAGCTGTAGCACTATTAGCTGTTACGCTGGTAGCTGTAGTGCTATTAGCTGTAGCCCTATGAGCTGTAGCACTATTAGCAGTAGCGCTATTAGCTATTGCGGTGTTAGCTGTAGTGCTGTTAGCTGTAGCGCTGTTAGCTGTTGGGCTATTAGCTGTAGTGCAAATGGTGTTGTTAAATGTTTAAACGTTAGCTGGCCAAGCTTCTGATTTTTCGACAGCATGGTCTCTTTTCAGTTTCTCCCCAAATTTCTGCTGCGAGTTAACAATATTTCCAACTTTATTTCTGTAATTCTATAATTCTCAGGAGATCTCACAGTGAGACAAGTTCATGGGTCCCTTCACCGGCACGCCATCTTGAAAACCTTGGACACAAACAAACAAACAAATAAATAAACAAATAAACATATGTATTATGTACAGTTCTGTACAAAACTTTTCGTAGGCCTTTAGATTTGTTCTTTTTGCAGTGTTGAAATGAACATATATATTTATTTTTCAGTGTCTTTTCTTCAGATACAAGAAAATACAGGAAATATGTGCACAGCCTTAAAAGAGAAACAAAAACCAAACTAAATGGGTTCCAAACGTTAAAAGGAATTGTATATTAACCAATGTTGGTGTTAATCATTGAACTATGTCAGGATGCAAAAACCCAAAACTAAGTTATCCAATTTATATATATATATATATATATATATATATATATATATATATATATATATATACGTGTGTGTATATTTTATTTATTTATTTATTTATTTTTTTTGGGGGGGGTGCATCAAAAAATATGGTTTGTTGACATTAATAACATGGCATTTAAAGGGTTAAAAATATGACAGTTATTGAGCATTTGGTATTTTTGTTTATGGATCAACTTGATGAAACACAAATTTAAAAACAAAAAGAAAAATTTAAGAAGTAAAACACATGAAAAATATTTTGATATTACTACAGCACTTCATTTTTTTTTTTTTTTTTACTTTTTTTTGTATTTCAACAACTTGACCCATACACAACAATACCAAATACTTAATAACTCATATTTTTAACCCATGTTTAGAATGTGAACAAACCATATTTGTTGGTGCAAAAAACATGTTTTTTTGTTTGTTTGTTTAATATACTACCTAAATATTGGATTCATTATTTTTTTACTTTTCCATCCTGTCATATGTCAGTGATTAACACCAACATTGGTTCATATACATTATTATTTTTGGTTCTAGGTCAAATGTTAAATGCTAAATGTGTCAGTGTGCATTTTGTACTCACTTAGTCGAAGGGTGTTAGTGTAGGAATTTAACACTGTGTACGATGGGCTGATTTTAGTGGATGGATCAGAATTTAAAAAATCACGTAAAAATGAACCACTTCTGAATTCTGACCTAAAGCAAATTTTGAAAAATAACACGACCTTTAATAACATGAAGTGTAAACTGTGCATAATACGCTCACCTGGATCCCAGAGGGTTAATTTGACTCCTTTCTCATTAAAGTGTCTTATTATCTTTGTATTTATCTTGTCAGGTAGAAACACAGTTGTCACCTGAAGGATCAAGTGTTCAGCTGGGGATTGGTCGACTGGTGGGGGGAGGGGCCTCTGGGGTGGGGGGGCCTCTGGGGGCCTCCGCGCTGCTGCTGCTCAGTAATTAGACCAGAGATGAAGATGATGATGAGCTGAAGAGGCTTTTCAGAGCTGCAGGGCATCATCTGCACAGAGACACAAACATCTACATGACAGAAAAAAAAACACCTGAACATGACTCAGGTGTTTGTCTGTAACCCGTACAGACCCAGAGCCACTTTTGTGTCAGTTCCCTAATTATTTTTTCTCTATATTTAACCTTTATTAAGCAATTTATCGCCATTTATTATATTATCCTCTGTATTTTGCATTTTTCTGTGAAAATCAGGTATTTTCTTATATTTAATTCACTGATCATTTAGATGTTCATTAAAGCTCAGATTAAAGTTGATGGTTATTAAATCAAAAACAGAGAAAACTGAAGAAAAAATTACTTTTAAAGTAAAATCTGTCATTAACTGAACATAAACCCAGTGTGTCCATCCACTGTCACTGATCCAACTCCATGGGTTTTACTGGTGAATCAATAGTTACAATTTTTTTTTAATCGATTTTCTTCATTTTATTAATTATTTTGGCTGTTTTTGTTCATTTTATTGCCTTTTTTCTACTTGTTTCTCATTTATTTTCAGTCATTTTGTTCATTTTATTAATTATTCTATTTGTTTCTGTTCATTTTGTTGTCTTTTTTTGTCAATTTTGTTCAGTTTGTGGCTTATTTTGCTCATGTTTCTTATTTCACTTTTTTTTTTTGTAAATTTTTGTTCCTTTTATTCATTACTTTGGCTGTTTTTGTTCATTTTGTTGCTCATATCCTTTTTTTTAACATAATTTTTGTCTATTTTTTGCTTATTTTTTCACATTATTTATTATTCTGTATGTTTATTAATTTGTACTCATTTCATTTAATATATACATAAACCCAGTGTGTTCATCCACTGTCACTGATCCATGGGTTTTACTGGTGAATCAATGTTTATATTTTTTAATCCATTTTGTTCCTTTTATTCATTACTTTGGCTGTTTTTGTTCATTTTGTTGCTCATATTATCTTTTTTTGGTCCATTTTTTCCCTTCTTTTTTCACATTATCTATTATTTTGTATGTTTTTATTAATTTGTGTTCATTTAATCATATATATATATATATATATATATATATATATATAAACCCAGGGTGTCCATCCACTGTCACTGATCCAACTCCATGGGTTTTACTGGTGAATCAATGTTGGAGAAGATGACGGTGTTTCCACGGTAACTACAGAGACTTTATTCCCAAAATGCACCTGTGAGAGAATAAAGAGATATTCCCAAAAATAGCAGTGTGTAATTTTCGTGTCCTTTTGATTGTGTTACATGTGGATTTATGTATTAAATATAATATAAAACAATATAAAAATGTGTTTAATCTTAAAAATAGTTTCTCTTTTATCTCAGTGAGTATTTCTTTTTCAAACAGACCCAGAGTGCTTCCAAACCTGCTTCAGAACATTCGTCTACATCTGGGTAGAATTTTTCGCCCCATGTCCTGTTTTTAGGACCGCTTTCAGAGAAGCACCCATATATATTTCAGGGTTGTTGTTTTTTTCCAGTTTTTCAAATCCCCACACTTCACAGGCACACAGCATAAGAGGTGGAACTAACTTGTCAAAAAGGTCAAGGCTGACCTCTAGTGGTAGGTCAAATGTTCCACTTTTACACCTGCAGGTTTCTAAGTCCAGTCCCCCCCCCCCAGGTACTAGAACTGAACAAGTCTGTGGGATGACACACTAAAGGTTTTCAAAAGAGCTAAACTAGTCCAGTTGAACCCACAAGAACTACTTTAAGGTACCTTATACAAATATGGAGAAATTAGAGATAACTCTGTGAACTGTATTCAAAAATGATATTCAAAATCTATGAAAAATACACAAAAAACACCCACTAAAATGCAGTTAAATATTCAAAAACTATGCAAAATACACAACAAAAAACAAAAAACAAAAACACAGTTAAATATTCAAAAACTATGCAAAATACACACAAAAAACCCCCCACTAAAATGCAGTTAGATGTTCAAGAACTATGAAAAATACACAAAAAAAACCCCACCCACTAAAACGCAGTTAAATATTCAAAAACTATGCAAAATACACAACAAAAAAACCCAAAACACTAAAACGCAGTTAAATATTCAAAAACTATGCAAAATACACAAAAAACACTAAAATGCAGTTAAATATTCAAAAACTATGTAAAATACACCAAACCCCCCCACTAAAATGCAGTTAGATGTTCAAAAATTATGAAAAATACACACACAAAAAAACTAAAATGCTGTTAGATATTCAAAAACTATGAAAAATACACACAAAAAAAAACACTGAAACGCAGTTAAATATTCAAAAACTATGCAAAATATACAAAAAAAAACACTAAAATGCAGTTAGATATTCAAAAACTATATAAAATACACACACAAAAAAAACACTAAAACAGTTATTCAAAAACTATGCAAAATACACAAAAAAACCCCACTACAATACAGTTAGATATTCAAAACCTATATAAAAAAATACAAAAAAAAAAAACAAAAACAAAAAAACCACTAAAATGCTGTTAGATATTCAAAAACTATGCAAAATATACAAGAAACACTAAAATGCAGTCAGCTATTCAAACACTATGCTAAATACAAAAGAATGTGCTTGAATATATAAACACTACACTAAAATAAAATAAATTATGAAAAAGATTTGCAAAAATACACACAAAAATACATTTAAACTACATGATGAAAATGTTTACATCTACAAACTATCCACTAAAAAAATGAGTAACCTGAACAGCCTGAAACTGAAGAAAAGTGTCATTTTAAAAATATTCTGCCTCAGTTTTATCATTTCACATGTTCATTATAACGAACAGATCACAGAACTGTTTAGGACCAAACCATCTGTTTCAATCAGACCTTAACTCAGGCATGTCCAAAGTCCGGCCCGGGGGCCAATCACGGCCCGCGGTCAGATTTTATACGGCCCACAGCTTGGGTTTTATAATGTATTCTTTATGGCCCGCTTGGACTGTTGAACCGAGTACATGAATCATGAAAGTTTCAAAATGCAGTTTCTCCTTTCACCTCATGGTGGCAGCACCACTTTAACTCTATCTGGCTCTGTGACTTTGCCGTGAACCCTTTTCGCTAATTTCTAACCATGGCGCCTGTAAATAAAAAAAAAGGAAAGTTGACAGTGAGGGCCACCACTTCCAGGAGAGTTGGGAATTTACAATTTTTTTTCACTGAAAATCGAGGTGATTGTATTTGCCTAATTTGTCAAGAGTTTGTTGCCTTGTTTAAGGAATTCAATGTAAAGACACACTAGCAGACAAAACATGCTAACGCATACGACAAGCTAGCAGGGAGTGAGCGTTCTGAAAAAGTGAAGCAAATTCAAGCTGCTTTAAACTCACAACAGTGACTCTTCATGTGAACCTGGGAGTTCAGTGAATTCACCACCAAGGCAGGATACCAAGTTGCCAGGTTAGTTGCCTATAATTGCTGGTGTTATGTACTTGTAGATATGATACAAATATTACTTTCTGAATGATTTTGTGAAAGACAAGAGTAAGAGTCATATGTTTTCATCTTAAACGTTAACAGACTTTACATTACTGAGTAATATATGAGTAATGATTACTCATATAAGTCATGTTTAAAATGAATGTGGGGTTAAGATTTTTATCAACTTTTTGGAAGTTTAAGATACTCCACACAGTTTGTTCTATGTTATCTGACTCCAGATGTGAAAGGAAGGCAGAAATGTTTTTTTTTTTTGTTTTTTTTTTAATTTGTTCACACCTGAGTGGCGTAGATTTGGTTACATTGCCATTTTAAAAAATGATATTGTGACAATGAAAATAAAATTATTGTAGAACAGCACATTTATATGTAATTTTTACTGTTTAAAAAACGTCCGAAGGGACCACTGGCCCCTGGCAATCTCCACATTATCAGATCTGGCCCTCTTTAAAAAAAGTTTGGACACCCCTGCCTTAACTCATCATCTACATCTGATTTTTACACAAAACTGATAAATTCCACTGGATTATTTCTTACAATAACTACAAGCATATTCTAAATAAATTAAAACATTTTTCTCATGTTTATGTCACTAAACTCAGGGTTCATACACATTTTTCAAGGTCAAATTCAAGCACTTTTAAGGGTCATTTTCATCTGAAACTGAATTTAGGATGTTTTAACACATTTTTCTCTGCATTTTTTTTTTTATCGAATTTCAGACCTTCCATTCACATAAATAACAGTCCAACAGACCTCAGTTATTATATCCCAACAGTCACAAAAAAATTCAATAAAAATGCACTAAAATACACACAAAAAAAACCTATAAAATGCAGTTAGATATTGTCTTGTTTAAGCTTTGGTAACATTTTAAGAACATTTATATTTTATATTATTCAAAATTAGTTTATTTGAGTAGATAAGGAATGATTTTTTTTTTTTTTTTTGGTGATGACAGTTTATTTATTTTTCTTATTAATGAAACTGGGCACTTTACAGTTTATATTTTGCACAAAATTGACTTAATTTTTTTTTTTGTATATATATTACAGTTAAAGGTATGTTTGTTTACAAAGTTTTGTAAATATAAACAGACACCTTTGACACAGGAACAAATTTTGCTTTTGGACCAAATAATCTGTTTCAATCACACTTTAACTCATGATCTACATCTGATTTTTACACAAAACTGATAAATTCCATCAATTCGATGTCGCTCAAATTGAGTTTATATCGATTGTCTAATAATTATTGTGGATAGATTTATATTTAGCAGAGGATTGAAGGGATTTCGGGGATATATCCTTGCTGACAGCATAAGCCTCGTTTTAAAATCTGGTTTAAAAAAAAAAAAAGGGAACATTATATATTTTCACTGTCAGCTTCCATACTGTACATGTATCTGTACGCAGAAAATCAGAAATATTCTATCATTAACATTTCCACAACATATATAGTACAATCATCTGATGTAAAGCATAACAGAAAATAAAATTATTCCAAATTCCACATGGATCTAAAAAATATAAAATGTACTAATCAATGAACATTTTTAATTTTGTTATTTTCTCAGACTTTTTTCCTACTATTCATCTTTAAACATGCAGTTAAAATATAAGAATAAAAACTTAACCGATGTTCTTGAGATCCAGTATGTGCTACAGATGTGCACAGAACAATATAAAGTAGTCATTAATTAATTATTAGGCAATTAACTGCATCGAATAATGGCTCCAATATGTGTGTGGACTTTGGTTCCTAATCGTTATCAGGTCGGTGTTTATGATGTCCAAGTCCATGTTGTATCAAAGTCCAGTCCACCAGTGGTTCTGCTGAGTCAAATAAAAATTCCAAATATGTCACAGACTTTTCCCTCTTGTCTGTTTTGCTGTGACGATAAAAGCGCTAGTGTTTGCTTTAAACAAATACTGTATATATGAAAAACAAAACAAACACACAGCAACAACAGTGTCGGTTACCACGGTGAAGCCGGTGATGGAGTTGACTGAAACTGTGTCCTGAAACACGTCTAATCCCAGAGCAGCGTCATAATGTAGTAACATTAATGTAGACCAGGGGCCGGGGCGCCGTAAAGGGGGGGTAAACAGGACAAATTCAGCATGTGTGGGGGGGCCCATAGAGCAGGGGAGGGGGTCCAGTGGAGACAGGTTCGAAGTTGTGAAAATTTCGTGTAAGATCCGCTGTATAATAGAGGTGTAGAAGCCAGGAGTCGGATGTTGAAGGTGTGTTAAGTTTCAGTTTTGTTTCACGCCAGTGTTAGTTTCATTAGTTCTGGACCGCACACTTCTGCATTTTCAACCCGTTAGACCAGTGTTTCTCAACCTTGGGGTCAGGACCCCACGTAAGGTCGCCTGGAATTCAAATGGGGTCGCCTGAAATTTCTAGTAAGTGATAAAAATAAAAATAAAAAGGTACTAACAAAAAATCTATGTTGAGTTGACAGAGACAATCACAATCCATAAAAGACAAACTGAAGCTGAAACTGAAGCACTGTGGTTCTGTTTATCTGTCAGATGTTCACTGTGGTCAGTTTCAGATGCTGCAGCTCTTTCATAATTCATAGTTTCAGTTCTTGTTTGTTCAGTATTAATTGTCCTCCTTGTAAATCACAGCTGGACTGACTGGACAGATCCTGACCAAGGAAAATCACATTCTCACTTTGTGCCATAATCTACACCTGGATTTACTGCCTCCATCCGGAATAATATACATTATACAGACTAAATGTCCTCTAAAATTAATGTTTATTTGCAACATAGTATAGCAAACTATTACATGATCAAAAACAAATTCATTTTAGCAAAAAAAAAAAGTCTGTGTTTCGAATGTCTAGGGTCGCCAAAAAATTGAGATGTTAAAATGGGATCACGAGATAAAAAAGGTTGGAACCACTGCGTTAGACGGTGACATGAGAATGGAGCGTTTTTCCACTCTGGAAGGTGGTTTCACTTTTTTGCGTTTTCAACCTCCAAAAACACCGTGGCTGTCTAAACTAAAGGCACATCTGATAAAATATTTAGTGGTGGTGTACACTGGACCTAAAATCTACTGTAAAGTTCATGAACTGGTTGAACAAAAAAAGCTTCATCCCCAAGATATTTTCTTTTTTCACTGTACGAAGGTGAAAGAACACATCGTCTCATATTTGTGATCTGAATAGTCATGAGGGTGCAGGAGGACTTGGTATCCAGTTTGTCTCATGGATTTAACTTGTGTACGCCCACATCTCATCTTTGACAAACTAAACGTCTCCATTTTCATTGTGTTGTTGTTCAAAATCCATTAAAAACCTTTAGCATTAGGAAACCCTGATATACCAGATTTCTTTTTATGCAGATGATGCTGTGGTTTTTATTTCACAGACTGAACAATCTATGTATTAATCACTGGCTTCTACATAAAACTCCATGTGGATCTGAAATATATGTAAACAGTCTAATAGACTAGGTTAAGAAGAGCATGTACAAAATAATAATAATAATAATAATAATAATAATAATAATAATAATAATAATAACAGATTAGATTTCTATATGGCTTCTCAAGGCACCCAAAGCACTTTACATTATTGATCCATTATTCATTCGCTCTCACATGGACAGATCTTAATGAGTCTGTTTCACGTCCTGTAAATGTAAAAGATTAACTTGATGCAAACATTTTGCGTTCCTTCACAAGTTATCAGTTGCCCTGCGTAACACCAGCAGTATGTGTTCTGCTGAATGTTTATGATCCTGAAGTCCATGTTACACAAAGATCCCGTAAATCATCACAGCATCTCCTGGAACATGAAAGAACAAGGAAGTAACTGTTTTTCTGGTGGCAATAATGCAACTGAGCTCTTCTATGAACTTTCTTTCCTTTCTTTATTTAGGATCCCCATTAGCTGTACCATAGCTACAGCTATTCTTTCTGGGGTCCTTACAATAATCTTTACAACTAGTCAAATAACATACAATATAATCATACAAAACAAGTCTCACATACTACATAACATAAAAGAAAATAAACAGACAAAATACAGACACGGCAGCTCCTTTAGGTCAGCAGTGGTATAGTATATACAGTACATCTATTCAATTAGCCCAGGTATCATTCATGAACTGTACTGGGTTGTAGCTCTGAGCTCCATCCTGTTCCTCTGATGATTCCATGATCTCATTCATCTGCTGAAATAAACCTGACACTGAGCACCTACTTCAGTCCTCCCTTAACCTCCTCAGATCCAGCTATGGGTTTTCTGTCCACATTTGTGGACAAGAGTTTCACAACTTTATACAAAAAAAAAAAAAGAAAACTGTCCACCACAAAGGATATTCCATAAAATTTTTTTTAAAAAAGCTTGTACTTGACATTTCCTGGGTCTCAGGAGGTTAAAGCAGTGATATTTTGCTTTTTTAAATGGAATTCTTCATTTTCCAACATTTCCCTGTGGTCTCCATAAACTGTAAATGCTCTGCTTGGGTCTGAATTCTTCATTCATTCAACTCCACAGGTCCATCTTCAACCCTATTTCTGAGGAATGACACCAGAAAGGTGGTTTGGAGCGCTGGCCCTTTAAATGCACATGAACCACTTCAGGCCCCGCCCCCTCCAGGTTGTTGACTGTGCTGCTCTGTCCCATTCAACCAACAACTGAACATTTTAGGTACATTTTAGGTTTTATATTGGGTTTTTTTTATGTAAAATGATGAGAAGGTATTTTTAGGACTCCAAGGTACTTTTCCTGTTTGGTTTTGTCTTTTGTCTTTTTACCTCCGCCAAGGATGTTCTGTTTTTACCAGCGTTGGTTTGTCTGTTTGTGTACAAGATAACTCAAAAAGTTATGGACGGATTTGGATGAAAATTTCAGGAAATGTTGATACTGGCACAAGGAACAAATGATTAAATTTTGGTGGTGATTGGGGGGCGGGGGGCACTGATCTGCCTTGGTGGAGGTCTACGCTCTCCAAGTGCTTCTAGTGTAATCTGTTTTTTGTCTGTTGTATGTTTATTTATTTATTTTTTTCTGTCTGTTTTCTGTCTATTGTCTTCTAACGTGTGTGTGTGTGTGTTTATATACACATATGTGTATAGTTTGCCTGTTGTCTTGGTTTTTGCATACTGTCATCTATCTTATTTTCTTTTGTTTTTTTTTCCCTGATGGCTATTGTTTGTTTTTTTTTGTTGTTTATTTTGGTTTTTGCTCATTGCTTTTTTATTTCTGATGACTTGTAGATTCTTGTTGTTGTGATTTTGTAAGTTAAAAAAAAAAAAAGAAAAGATTACTTTAAAAAAACAAACAAAAAAACGAACATTTTAGGTAATCAGCTCAAAGTTTGGGCATATTTTCAGTTTGGACTACAACCACCGCTGCTGACAAACAATTATGGCGTACTCTGAGAAATGTTCGTCTTGACCGTATATGTGCGAATGTCGTGACATAACTAGTTAGAAAATGTAACAAATTAAGAAGGAACTACAAAAGCACTCAGAGAGCACAGACCTCCGCCAAGGCAGATCAGCCCCCCCCCCCCCCCCCCCCATCACCAAAATTTAATCATTTGTTCCTTGTGCCAGTATCAGAATTTCCTGAAAACTTCATCCAAATCTGTCCATAACTTTTTGAGTTATCTTGCAAACAGACAAACAGACAAACCCTGATGAAAACATAGCCTCTGCCGTTACACTTGGCAGAGGTAATTAAAACTGGTTGTAGAAATCCACTCGATTTTTACCAAAATATACATGAAGATAACTCTGCAGCACCTGGAGGGTTCAAATTCAAACTTTATGAACTATTAGTGTTCAAATACACAAATAAATGAACCAAAGACTAATAAAAGTGGGTTTAGATAAATATGACCCCTTTAAGGAAACTGAATTTTTTGTGGTAGTCTGAAAAAAACTGGACTTTAAAAGTACATGTAAATGCGTTAACTTGTCTGAAACTGAAGTTTTAATAGTCAGACTAACACACCTAGATAATGTGATGAAAGTGGATCTACTCCTGCATGTAAACAGACCAGTCGGACCAGAACTGGACCAGGTGATCTGACCCAAATCCCGACCTGGAATCCAACATCATGCATCAGATCTTAAAAATGTGTACAAATTTGCGGCCTTGTCCGCTGTGGTTCCTTTAACAGACAACGCTACCTCGCTTTTGACTATAGTTGTGTCTGTGACGGCGTAGGTTCACACGATGAAAGAGGGTCAAAACAGTATTTGAAATCTCTCTGACGGGACATTTTAGAGACAATGTGACAGATTAGTGTCGCTAAATGACCCACATTTTTACTTTCAAATTCATTTTTGCTTTAGTTGGACCCTAATGGATTATCCAAAACAAGGAGCTACTGCATATTGAAATAAATGTTGGAATGGTAATCAATTAAAGTTCGCTCTCTGACAGATATTACTGTGTTTTGACCCAAGAGTGAATATCGCCACCTGTTGTTGTGGAGGAGACATGATTTCAACAATAAATCGATTTCACTTGAGTACATGTAGACCAGGGATTAAAGCAAAAATGTTTCATCTGACTGAAAATTTTCTTCTGGTCAAAATCATTGGCCACTATTAAAAATGATGCAATACAATACTACTATAGCGTACAAGTTTATATCGTCAAATTTGGCAATACTGTAAAACACACTGAATGGGAGAGTGTACAGGTGTAGAAGATTAGTAACGGATAGAAAAAATGTCATGAGTGGTATTGGTGGGGGGTCTGGGGGTCCACCCCCAGAAAATTTTTTAAGCTTCAGGTCAATTTTGGTGCTCTGTGGTTAATTTTAAAGGATATGAAAACCTTTGAAGCAAGTGAAAATCATAACTAGAAGTAAGTAAGTAAGTAAATTTTATTTATAGAGCACTTTTCACAGACAGAGTCACAAAGTGCTTTATCAATTCAAATCAGAATCAAATTAAGTTTACAGACCCAACAGAATCCTTCAGGAGCAAACACATGTGATTGGTGACAGTGGAAGGAAAAACTTCCCTTTAACAGCAGAAACCTGGAGCAGACCCAGACTCCTGAAGGATGGACTTCTGCCTCGACCAGTTGGGGTTAAGAGAGAGAGAGAGAGTAAAGGAGGAGAAAAGAGAGAGCGATAGAGATATAGAGAGACTGGGGGGGGGTGGGGGGGGGATGACACATGGAGTACGTTATGATGAATACATAGAGTGTAATCAGTCTGTGGTGGTCCTGGGTCAGGTGGGAGACTAAAAAGCCTTTTTGAACAGGAGGGTTTGGAGGTGTTTCTTAAAGCTCTGTACAGAGTCCATGGACCGTAGGTGTAGAGGCAGGTCATTCCATAGACGTGGTCCACAGCTTTAAAAGACCTGTCACCACGTGTGCTAAAACAGGTGCGTGGAACCATCAGCAGGTGCTGTCCTGAAGACCTCAAGCTACGAGTCAAGCTGTAGGGCTGGATCAGGGAAGCAATGTATGCAGGGGCCTGGCCATGTAGGGCCCGGAAAGTTAGCACAAGAATTTTGAAATGAAGACGATATAGAACAGGAGCCAGTGGAGAGATTTAAGGATGGGAGTGATGTGGGTTCTCCTGTTTGTGCGGGTCAGGAGCCTGGCAGCAGAGTTCTGGACAAACTGTAGACGGGCCAGCTCCTTCTGTTTAAGCATGTAAACAGGCTGTTACAGTAGTCTAAGCAACAGCTTAGACTAGAAGAGAACCTTAGAAAAGAAGAAAACCTTACTGCAAAAAATGAGTGAAAAACTTTTTATTTAACAATTTAGGAACTCCTAAAACATAACTCCAACTCCAACAGCACATGAATTTTGGGGAAGCACCAATATCATGTTCTCTTTTGATTGGAAGAAATTACGTCAACTGAAACAGAAATTATATTCCGTTCCAGATCCTCTCTGAGGGTATTTCAAATACAGTGGCTTTGCAAATACCAAGGGTGATACTCATTCATTCAGTTTTATCTTCATACTGTACCACACAGATAGAAATAAGATGCTAAACGGGTCAAAATAAAGCACTTATGCAGTCGGGCGCGTAATCGCGTAAGGCCGCGGCGCGCACAGCCGCACGCACAGGAAGGGCACATACACACAAACACACACACACACACACACACACACACACTAGTCATATACCAGCAAGAGGAGATAAGCTATGAACCCAAACATGAAGGTCCATGTAGATCAGTTGTGTCTTCTTCCCTTTTCACTGTGGTTCTGTCATAATGAAAGCTGCTTGTTAGCACTAAACTAAAGTTAGTCTGGAGGCTGAACTTCGGTAAAGCTGAACTTGTCCATGTGTTTCTGAGGCACAGAATGAGCAGCGTTTCCTTCCAAAGAGAAATAGTCATCAATCTGTCCTCCCGACATAAAAATAAAGAAGTCATCTTATTATCAGCACTGTTAAACCTATCAGCCCCTGTACCTGTGTTCAACACCTGCAGACCCAGGACAGCAGACCCAGGACAGCAGACCCAGGACAGCAGACCCAGGACAGGATTGCGGTGCCGACTGGACTCCGCGAAACACGTGGGGAAGTTACTTCAATATGACTTTTTTCCCCCCTCAGTTTTTCCATTTGACGGAAATCTGTCGTGGTGACGGAGTACTTTAATCCCTGATGTAGACTAGGACAAAGACAACAGAACAATTAAACGGCTGTAAACGTACTCAGTGGGATCGTAGAAATGACAGCATCGACACTGAAACCACATGGAACTGCAAAACTACTAAGTTTAGACTTCTTCCTACTCCGTTGCGACCATGCAAAATTCAGACTTGTGTGTGCTTGAAGATAGATTCTGTCCATTTAAATGTTTTATTTTGTTTTGTTTTATTTTGTTTCTTTGCATGTTCGAAATAAATGAATAAATCAAACCAAACCACTGATGGTACAAACATGAATCCACATCCTCAGAGCACAGCTTATGGAGCCCATGAACTGATTCTTCATATATTATATTAAAAACTTAAAGCAGCGTATGACTTTCATCGCACATTTGGTCAAAAAACAATTATGTGAAAACTCACACAATACATCAGTACAAATATTTATTTATCTGAGAAATGCAGTAAGACATGATGAAACACCCGATGCAGATGTAAACTCACATTATTTTCATGGTTTGAAAATCGCGCCGTCTTCAATGTTTATTTATGAGCCGAAAAAAAGAGTAGAGATGTGAAGTCATTTTTTAAAACGAGGGCAAGATTTGAGGAGAGACCAAAACAAATATGGTGACAACAAGCAAAGGAAGTGTGTCCACTAACGGGTCAGAAAAAACAGAAGGAATCACTGAAAATCAACTGTCATCTTATAACACTGATAAACTTACAATTTTATCTACTGGTTGTGTTTTACATGTTTTTATCCTATTATTTTGTATCAGCTTTATTCTTATTTTTATTATTTTACCCTATTATGTATTTTGCTCATATACACAGGGTGGGGAAGCAAAATTTACAATATTTTGAGGCAGGGATTGAAAGACAGTGTATGACCAATTAGTTTATTGAAAGTCATGAGAATTTATTTGCCAAAAGAAAATGTCCATAATAGAAAATGTTTTTATTCTATGTGTCCTCCTTCTTTCTCAATAACTGCCTTCACACGCTTCCTGAAACTTGCGCAAGTGTTCCTCAAATATTGGGGTGACAACTTCTCCCATTCTTCTTTAATAGTATCTTTAAGAAAGTGGACATTGCTGTGTGATGTTCTATTGGTAGCATGTTCTAAAACGCCCCAAACAGCAGAATTCAGAGGGTTTAGATCTGGGCTAGAAGGCGGCCATGAACATGATTCCCAAAAATTGCTAAAGTTGGATTTGTTGCTGTTGTCAACAAGTGTTTTGGTGTTCTTGTGTAAGATTTTAACTTCAAATCATATTTTACTGCATTTCTAACTGTCTTGTTGTCTACCTCAAGTTCAATTGCCATTTTTCTCATGGATTTGGTTGGATCCTTTAGGATTTTGGATTTGAGAGCTTTAATAAAAGCTTTGGTACGTTTTTTGTTGCTTCCTCCACTTCCAGACTTTCTGGTAATAGTTTTGCTCATAGTCATTCTCTTCTTTCCATTATAAACAGTCTTTATGGACACTCCAACTATTTCTGAAATCTCCTTTGGTGTGACGAGTGCATTCAGCAAATCACACACTCTTTGACGTTTGCTTTCCTGATTACTCATATGGGCAAAAGTTTCTGAAAAGGTATGGATAATAGTGTTAGGTATGATTATGACATCAGTATATGTTTGGTTTCAAAACAATTGACGTAGTGCCTGCTGAGAAAAAACAACTAAATGTTCGTTGTAAATTTTGCTTCCCCACCCTGTATGTACAGTACTTCGTGCTGCTTGTGTTATTTTACGCATGATATATAAATAAAACTGACCTTGTCTAATATATATACACCCACTGATCCCATTAGAATGAGATCAACAGCATTTAAACCATTTCACCTTAAGTATTGGGATGGTATGGCTGATCAGTTTACACTCAGTATATATATTATACAGAAATAAATGTGGGCGCTTCTATGAAACTGGGTTTATGTTGGTACCTGGCACTTCTCCAGCTTTTTAGACTCAATCATAAAAAGTAAATGTAGACATATTTCCTCCCAGGATGGACCTAATGACCTCAGAGAAATGCAAAAAAATTACAGTGCTGCTCTGACTTTTTTATCAAATACTTGGGTCCAAAACTAGGACCCAAATATGGACATTAAATCTCCCTAGGTGTCATTGCATTACATGTGAAAACACGTGTGTAAATGCTCTTCTATAGACTCTAAATACAGACACTGTGTTCAATGTGTGGATCCCAGTGGTTTTTCTAATCCACACATGTGGGTTTTTCATCAGTCTCAGTCTCATTCCAGGTTTGGTGTGGAACCCATCGTGTCCACTTGTGTTACATACAGAACCTGCCCAGTTAAACACATATAAATTGCGAATGATGTTCCTACAGCGGCCATTTTTGTGAAACACTCTGCCTTGAATAATTAGTTCAATTTCCAAAACTTACCTGTGAGAAAATAAAGATATTTTTAAAAAATAGTAGCGCGTAATTTTCGTGTCCTTTTGACGGTGTTACATGCAGATTTTTGTATTAAATATAATGTTAAATAATGTAAATATGTGTTTTATCTGAAAAATAGTTTCTCTTTTATCTCAGTAACTATTTATTTTTAAAATGGACCCAAAGTGCTTCTAATTTTGCTTCATAACATTCGTCTACATCTGGTTTGAATTTTTTGCCCCTCTGTCCTGTTTTTAGCACCAGTTTCATAGAAGCACCCATATATATTCAATATCAACATGATGTATGGGTACATCAGCAGCAGTAGCAGCTTTTTAATTCTGATGTTGTTTACCGGTACAGTTGCGAAGCACTGCAAGTAACTCTGCACACTTCCATCTACTGGCTTGATAGTACAGTCATAAAAGAATATGGTCCATATAAGGGAGTGAAACACTGCAGAGTCCCAGTTCAGCTGTTGACTCTGCCCTTTAAACATGGCCAGCACATTCTTCCACACCAGCGGTAAGTACAAATACTTACATTATACATGACTATATTAATTCTGCACGTCGAAATCAACACAAGGACATTAAGTGACATCAAATCTTTAGCTGTGAAATTGTTTACGGAAAAAAATAAAATGAAAAAACAGCCGAACTCTTGACTGTACTTCACAAAAGCAGAACAACAGAGAGTAAACTCTTATTTAACGTGGATTATCTTTCTAAACAGATCCGACCCGTGAGGAGCTGAGGATTGTGATGGTCGGGAAGACCGGAGTCGGGAAGAGCGAGACTGGAAACACCATCCTCGGGCGTCAGTGCTTTGAGTCAAAGTTCAGCGCAGTATCTTTAACCGCCGAGTGCTCTAAAGGCGTCTCCAGCAGGGACAGACAGAAGGTGGCCGTCATCGACACCCCGGGCCTGTTCGACACCAAAGTCAACCAGGAAAAAACGAAAAAAGACATAGCCCAGTGCATCTCCTTCTCCTCTCCGGGGCCTCATGTCTTCCTGGTGGTCATCAGACTGGGAAGGTTCACACAAGAAGAACACAGCACGGTGCAGATGATCCAGGAGATGTTTGGTTCGGCCGCAGACAAATACAGCATGGTGCTCTTTACCCACGGCGACCTCCTCCATAACACCACCGTCGAGGAGTTCATGAAGGACTGTCCGGAGCTACAGGAAGTTGTGAGAAGGTGTAACGGACAGTACCACGTCTTCAATAACATGTTGACGGATCGCTCTCAGGTCACAGAGCTGCTTATGAAGATCAGAAATATAGTCCAGAAGAACGGAGGAAGCCACTACACCACTGAGATGTTCCAGGAGGTAGAGAGGACTATTGAAGAGGAAAAACTACGCATCCTGAGGGAAAAAGAACAGGAGAAACAAAAAGAGAAAGAAGAGCTGGAAAAGAGACTACGAGCGGAATTTAATGAAAATATGATGAAATTAATTCAGCAACACAAGCTTGAAATGGAGAAGGAGAGGAGGCAGAGAGAACGGGAAAGACAAGAGATGAATGTTCAGATCAGTGACTTAAGACGGGATGGGGAGAGGTTAGTTTATGACCTGAAGGAGATGGAGATGGCCAAGAATCGGGCGTCGCTTAAGATGGACGACGTGCGCAACAGGGACCATAAAGAAAAGGAGAGGCTGCGGTCGGCACTTGAAGATTTAAAACTGGAAGTCGCTCAAGAAAAAGAGAGGAGCAACAAACAGAGATATGAGATGGATGATAAAATCCAGAAGCTGAAGATGGAGAGCAAGGAGATGCAGATGAGGTGGGAGAGCGAGAAGCAGGCTGAGGCCGACCGAAAACGAAGGGAAAGGGAGATTCAAGAATTAGAGACGGACTTCGTGAGAAACCTGAAAGCCAAAAAAGACGACCTGGAAGATCGGTATAAGCGCGACGCTAGAATGAAAGCAGAGAAAAAGGGTTCGGTACTCGAAGGTATCAAAACCATTTTTACTAATCCGTTTAAGGCCCTTTGGAAAATCATGAAATAGCGCAGAAGCCCTGAAGCACACACAGTTTGACTACAGTTACATGTGGAACTCAACAGTAAGAAAGAGTAAGAAAAGACAAGTGGTGAACAGGATCAGATCTAGACTTTTACACATGCAGCCGCTTAGAAAGAAAAATCATCCATTTTATTCTGAAAATGAACTTCAACTGTTCATGATACTCTTTTTTTTAAAACTCTTTTTACTTAAATAAGAATGATGACAATATAAAAGTCATATATAGTATCCAATATATGTGATGTCAGAGCAAGAACACTACACCTGCACTCACATGTACACACACACACACACACACACACACACACACACATTAGAAAAAAGAAAAGAAAAAAAAAAGGGGGGGGGGGGTATCTGCCTACTTACTTAATATTAAAATAATCGATAAAGGGCTGCCAAATTGAATAAAATAACTTTACATGATCTTTTAGTGAAAATTAGATTCTCTCCACATGTAAGTGTTGCATAATGTCTTTCAACAGAGTCTGATGAGTTGGAGGGTTTTTGTTCTTCCTCTTTTTTTTTTTTCTATTCTATTCTGTTCTTCCACTTTAACAGAATAAGGCGTCTGGTATGTAGTGTCACAAACTTCAAAACTACACTCTGTTTATTACTAAAGTCCACTCCTGTTGGTTCCACATCGAACATTATTGTTATTGGGTCTGGAGGGATCTGTCACTTAAAAATCTTAGACAAAGTTCTCTAAAGTTTCAGTCCACTGTTCGTAACACTCATTAGTATTTTTGTCCTGACATTTAAAACCAGAATAAAATAAAGTGTAGTGAGTGAAAAACAGTTGATTCACCACAAAACAAATTTTTTTGGGATGTAATTATAATAAAGTATTTTAAATATTCGTATTTAACTGCATTTGTGTATTAACCTCATGCTTGAAATGTATTATTTTATCATCAGCCATCTGTGTGAGTATTTTACTTTGTGTTAGTTCAGTAAAAATGAAATAATCCTAGATTTTACGGTTTCCTTAAAAAAATGTTAAATTGACAACACTGTTCATTTTTTGTTTATGCTGAGCTGAAAGGTTGTTGTGACCAAATGGGTAGAAGAAGAACCTCCTTCAATACATCTGTGGAAGTCTGTGATATCAGACTATATTTCTCTGGAAAGATTAAAATTTTAAATTAATGATCAGAAGGACATCTTTACAGCAAAGTTTGGCAAAGTGTTGAAGTATTTGGAAAATCAGATTAAAACTGCCTGAAATAGACCTAATGTGGACTTTTAAGATCACTGCTGTGGACGTATTTTGGATTTGCTGCATATTTCATACAACCTGTATATGTCCTGTGCTGGACTTATAATTCTGAAAATGTTCAATAAAAAGAATGTTAAATTAAAAAAAAGTTAAATTGACATGATGCATTTCTTTGCTTCTTGCAGAATGTTTAATCATTTTGTAAAGATGTTTCTATTCAGAAATTGTGAAAATAAATGATTCAATAAAACAAGGAAATCTCGTCTTCATTTTATTGAGTATATTATATTTATTATTATAAAGTGCAGCAAGTGAAAAATTTATATATATATATATATATATATACATATATATATATATATATATATATATATATATATATATATATATATATACATATATATTTATATACATATATATATATATACAGGGTGGGGAAGCAAAATTTACAACGAACATTTAGTTGTTGAGTGTGTGATTTGCTGAATGCACTCGTCACACCAAAGGAGATTTCAAAAATAGTTGGAGTGTCCATAAAGACTGTTTATAATGGAAAGAAGAGAATGACTATGAGCAAAACTATTACCAGAAAGTCTGGAAGATACTATTAAAGAAGAATGGGAGAAGTTGTCACCCCAATATTTGAGGAACACTTGCGCAAGTTTCAGGAAGCGTGTTAAGGCAGTTATTGAGAAAGAAGGAGGACACATAGAATAAAAACATTTTCTATTATGGACATTTTCTTGTGGCAAATAAATTCTCATGACTTTCAATAAACTAATTGGTCATACACTGTCTTTCAATCCCTGCCTCAAAATATTGTAAATTTTGCTTCCCCACCCTGTGTATATATATGTATGTATGTATGTGTGTGTGTGTGTGTGTGTGTGTGTGTGTGTGTGTGTGTGTTTGACATTATATTGGCTGCCAGGGATGAAAAATATGAATTAATTGTGATTTTTGTTCCACCTAATTGCCTGCAAAAGGTAATTATTTGGAAAACATTTGTAAAATAAAGACCAGGTTAAGACTAAATCAAGCCAAATAAAGATTAGTTCACTTTTCCTCCTGGTTAAGAACAGAAATGATAGAACAGAAAGGTTCATGTGTTTCCATGAAGAGGTTTATGTCCAGTATAGGCTTCATAAAATAAAATAAAATAAAAACACAGACTTAAAAATAAGTGGAAGAGCTACAGCTGCGGTACTGAAAACACACACTGTTCCAGGTTGACTTTATATTACAGTCATAAAGGAATATATTTGTCAGCTCCATATAAAGGGCTGTCACACTGCAGGTTTACTTCAGTCGTGGTATTGACTCTGAACGGTGAACATGGCCAGCAAACTGAACTCTGACGGTAAGTAACTGCACTGTCTCCACATTTATTTGACATAGACATGTGAATGCTCCGTTACTACTGTAAAACTAATGTATTCAACTTCAACTGAACGGAATGAAGTAAAAGAAGTAAAGTATGTTTCACCATAAAGTATTCAGTAGTTTTAGTTTCAGAATATGAAGGTGGAGGCGCATACACAGTACTGAGTAAAAGTCCAATAGACCGGTTCTACTGTCCACACACATGCATTTGTCTCTGCATTTAGATCTGATACATGTGAAGTGTGAACAGCAGGAGAAAACAACAGGTTCAGGGTAAAAATAGCGTCTATAAACCAAAGTGGTCGTATTTAGTGTGACCTCCCTTTGCATTTAACATGTCTTTAACCCTTCTGTTCAGAAAATATGAGCCTTAATGCATTAATAAAGAGCTGCTTCTGGTCATGGGGTCAGAGGTCAAACTTAATAATGACTTTAAGCGTTACAACACATTTAGTTCAGGTTTCTTGTGTCTTTTAAGGCTGTGCACATATTTCCTTGTATTTTCTTGTTGTATGTGAAGAAAAGAGAATGAGGAATAAATGTACGATCATTTCAACCCTGAAAAACAACAAAAGTAACGGTGGAATAAGACTTTTGCACAGGAATGTATGTTCAATGATAACATGTGGTCGTGTGTACATTTGTGCTCATTTTTCTTTTTTCTTTTAGTCGTTTTATCTCATCTCTTTAGTTGTTTTTATATAGTCCTTTATTGCACCTTAATGACGACTTACTGACTGGATGGTATTTTAATTTTATTGTACATGTTACAATGACAAATATAACTTTCTTTTCTGTCCTGTGTTTAACAGGACAATAAGGAACAATAAATAACATTATTTATGGGTGCAGCATGTACTCTGAATAGAACAAGTATTGCTCGTTTATAGTTCCTGCTTAGTGGTTGTGTAGGTGTTAGAGTCATTATTAACAGACGCTGATAAAGAAGCCTGATCAAGATCATCAATGTGCATTTTCACACTGAGAACTCCTTCAGACTTTGACTCTCACTGTTCATTTGTGAAATGCTGAACTTCAAACACAAACGTGCTCGTGGTATTAGGCTGTTACGCAGTTAAGAAAAGAATTCTCAGATAACCACAGGTATTTCCACACACTGTCGGTCTAGAATCAGGGTAAAAGTTCTCTCAGTTGTTGGAAAGAGAAAAGTCCAATACAATCCTGATCAAAATTTTAAGACCAGTTGAAAAATTGCATGAATTTACATTTTGTACTGTCGGATCTCGAAGGGGTCAAATTTGTCTACACCCACTTTTATTAGTCTTTGGAATTTAACTTTCAATGTATGGCCATTAACTATAATTATTATATGTAATAAATGCTTATAACAACCTGTTATAGGAAAAAAACAGACTGGAATTTTTTTATTTATTATGATAGATAGTATTATGGTAGATGTGCATAATGAAATTTTATGAGATTATAGAAATAAACTTTCAACTATTGTCCATGTGCACAAACATTTCAGTGTTTCTAGATCCTGGTCCTCGAGAGCTACTATCCTACATGTTTTAGATGTATCCCACTTCCAACACACCTGGTTCAAAGGATAAGCCTTTCATCCAGCTCTGCAGAAGCCTGATAATGACCGTCAGGTGTGCTGGAAGAGGGAAACGTCTAAAACATACAGGATAGTGGCTCTCGAGGACCTGGATCGGGCACCCCTGGTCTAGATCATTCTGTGTCCATGTTCTTCTCAGTATTTTTAGTTCTTTCTAGTCATGTTTATCCTGTGTGATAGTCTGTGTTCACTTTCTGTGTAGGTGTAGACAGAGCTGCTCATTTCACTGACAAAAACAGCCATCATCTGCTTTTTTTTTTTTTTAAAGACACTGCATCTCCTTCTGCCCTGACTAGCTCTCTGACAATATATATTTACACACACACACACACACACACACACACACACACACACACACACACACACAAACACACACACACACACACAAACACACACATATATTCAAATTCATACATTAATTTAATATTTACAACTAAAATAAAGCTATCAATGAACTTTACAAACTGGAAAAAATACAGGTAAAAACTGAAAAAGAGAAAAAACAAAACAGAAAAAAAACAGTGAAATTCAGAGACTGATCTCATGAAATCGCATTGTATGTCACACCAGTTGTTGCACTTGGCGTGCTATAAGTACACATTTTTTACCTTTTACGTGTTATTCAACACCATTTGATCACACGTCAATTTACACCAAGGTCTCATGTTCACATAACCCCAACCCCAGTGTGTGGTATTTGACGTGGTGTGAACATACACACGGAAAGCTTATAATGTGTACAGATAACACGTCAATTAAAAGTGGCGAGTATGTTTACACAATTTCATGATATCACATTGGAAATTCAATAAAATGCAGCAAAAGACACTAGTAGAACACCTCGAAATGGCACTACCACTGTCATATACAATTATTTACAAGAATTCACTGCAAAAACTATAGAAGAGGATTAGGGCCACCGGGAAAAAAGGTCTTATATATTTTCCTTCTTTTATTATTCAGAGAAAAAAGTCAGAATTCTGAGATTGAAGACAGAATTCTGAGAAAAAAAAAAAATCTGAACTCTGACTTTAATCTCAGAATTCTGACTTTTTCTCTGAATAATAATGAAAAAATATATATTGGACCTTTTTGGGTTTTTTTTCCAGTGGCCCCAATCCTCTTCTGTAAAAAACAGTAAAACCTCACAAACATAGACAAAAAAAAAAAAACTTCCTCTCATCTCTCCCTCACTGACTGCACTCTGCTGCTGTCTGCTCCGCCCACTTCTACCCCTCAGCTTTCAGAGTCTGTTTGAATGTTGTCAATAGCGGTTCAGTAGATACGGTAATTTGAATGGCGCTGAAGCCACAGTCGTCTTAAAAGAGTTAAAATGTTTTTGCGTTTTATCTTCCCAAACAGATCCGACTTGTGAGGAGCTGAGGATCGTGATGGTCGGCAAGACCGGGGTCGGGAAGAGCAAGACCGGAAACACCATTCTGGGACATCAGTGTTTTGAGTCCAAGTTCAGCGCTACGTCGATAACTGCCGAGTGCTGTAAAGGCGTCGCCAACGTGGACGGACAAAAGGTCACGGTTATCGACACCCCGGGCCTGTTTGACACCAAAGCTGACCACGAAACAACCAGTCGGGACATAGCCCAGTGCATCACCTTCTCTTCTCCAGGACCTCACATCTTCCTGGTGGTCATCATGCTGGGAAGATTCACACAAGAAGAAACTCAGACCGTTCAGATGATCCAAGAGATGTTTGGCTCGGCTGCAGACAAATACAGCATGGTGCTCTTCAGCCACGGTGACCTCCTTCAGAAAACCACCATCGAGGAGTTCTTGAACGACAGCCCAGACCTGCACGAACTTGTGGAAAGGTGTAACGGACAGTACCATGTCTTCAACAACGAGGTGGAGGATCGTTCACAGGTCACCGAGCTGTTCCAGAAGATCAGAAATATCGTCCAGAAGAACGGAGGAAGCCACTACACCAATGAGATGTTCAAGGAGGCAGAGAGGCTGATCGAAGAGGAAAAACAACGCATCCTGATGGAAAAAGAGGAGGAAATACGCAAAGACGAAGAAGAGCTGAAGCAGAGACTACGAGCGGAATACCGCGAGAAGCTGAGGAGATTAATCCAACAGCACCAACTTCAGTTTGTGGGAGAAGAGCAGAAAAGTGGAGAAGGGTGGAAAACGAGTGATTTTAAGACAGAAGAAGATGACGCCCAGAGGGAGAGGATGAGAGAGGAGAGGAAAAAGAAAGAAACGGAATGGAAGAGGAGGGAGGACAAGCTGGAGAGGCAGAAAAAAGAGATAAAGAAGGAGAAGAAGAAGACAGAGGAAGAGTGGAGGCAGAGGGAGGAGCAGATAGAGGAGGAGAGGGAGGTCAAAGAGAAAGAGTGGAGGGAGAGGGAGGAGGAGATCAACAGGGAGAGAGAAGAAATAAAGAAGGAGAAGGCGGCGACGGAGTGGATGGAGAGAGAGGAAGAGATGACAGCGGAGACGGAAAGGAGAATGAAAGCAGAACAGTACAGTCCTGAAGGTTCTCCTGTAGACAGAAGGAGGGAGGACGAAAGGAACCTGAGGGAAACAAAAAAGAGAGAGTGGACGAAAGAAGGAAGTGGAGGGCAAAGCAGATGGGAGATGGATATGAGTCAGCAGATGAGTACGGACAGGGAAAAGTTACAGGAAGAGTATTCAAGGATGCTGCAAGTAGAGAAAGCAAACCTGATCAAAGGGCATGAGCTAGAGGCCAGACAGGACGCCGAGAAGAGAAACCCAGCTATGGCTGTTATTCACCTGGTCCGCGAAAAACTAAAATCACTGTTGAATTTTGGAAAATAGTGTCAAACTATAAGAAAAACTGCACTGTCATCGATACATGAGCTCCAGCTGATGCACTATGGCACAGGTGCCAAACCTGTGGCACGGGGGCCAAATCCGGCCCACCAAAAGGTCCAGTCCGGCCCTGTGGATGAATTTGTGAAATGCAAAAATTACACTGAAGATATGAACAATCCTTTTAGTTCAGGTTCCACATTCAGACCAATTCCATCTCCAGTGGGCAGGACCAGTCAAATACTATCATAACAAAAATAATGACAACTCCAAATTTTTCTCTTTGAAAATGTAAATATTTTCATATATTTACACTAAAACAAAGTATAATTTTGCAAAAAAAAAGTGAATAACCTGAACAAATATGAACAACCTGAAATGTCTTGAGAGAAGTCAGTACAACTTTAACACTATTCTGCCTGTTACTAAATGTTTTGTGTGTTTGCAGACCCACTGTGATCTGTAACTTATAATGTACATGTGGAAATGATAAACTGAGGCAGAATGCTGTTAAAATTACACTGATTTTTTTCAATTTGTTCATGTTATTCACATCTTTTGATAGGATAGTCTGTAGATGTAAACCTTTTCATAATGTAAATTTACTTATTTCGCTCTAAAACAGAAAAGTTTGGAGTTGACATTATTTATATATTATTATTTTACTAGTTCGACCCACTTCAGATCAAATTTAGTTGAATGTGGAACTGAACTAAAATGAGTTTGACAGCCCTGCACTACGGTATTTACTCAAATGGAACAAAATTAGGCCTTAATTAGAAGATTCATCTCTTTGCCTGCTCTTCAGACTGCAGGTAAACGTGGTCCATATGTGACCTACATCCAACTTATATTAAAGACAGTGTGAACAGCACAAATTAGACTTTTTCAAATCCAACCCAGACCACTTTTATATATGGTCCTAAATCCAATACGTATCTAATATTTTGCAACCAGACTGAACGGCCAGGTCGCTTTTATCCGACCTTTTCTTTTTTTTTTTTTTTTATTGGTTTTAGTAACAGTCAATAACCCAGTTATGGCTGTTATTCACCTACTCATGAAAAACTAAAATCACTGTTGAATTTTGGAAAATAGTGTCAAACTATAAGAAAAACTGCACTGTTATCGATACATGAGCTCCAGCTGATGCACTACGGCACAGGTGTCAAACCTGTGGCGCGGGGGCCAAATCCGGCCCACCAAAGGGTCCAGTCCGGCCCTTGGGATGAATTTGTGAAATGCAAAAATTACACTGAAGATATGAACAATCCTTTTAGTTCAGGTTCCACATTCAGACCAATTCCATCTCCAGTGGGCAGGACCAGTCAAATACTATCATAACAAAAATAATGACAACTCCAAATTTTTCTCTTTGAAAATGTAAATATTTTCATATATTTACACTAAAACAAAGCATAATTTTGCAAAAAAAAAAAAAAAAAAGTGAATAACCTGAACAAATATGAACAACCTGAAATGTCTTGAGAGAAGTCAGTACAACTTTAACACTATTCTGCCTGTTACTAAATGTTTTGTGTTTGTAGATCCACTGTGATCTGTAACTTATAATGTACATGTGGAAATGATAAACTGAGGCAGAATGCTGTTAAAATTACACTTATTTTTTTCAATTTGTTCATGTTATTCACATCTTTTGATAGGATAGTTTGTAGAGGTAAACCTTTTCATAATGTAAATTTACTTTTTTCGCTCTAAAACAGAAAAGTTTGGAGTTGACATTATTTATATATTATTATGTTATTATTTTCTGGCCCACTTCAGATCAAATTTAGCTGAATGTGGAACTGAACTAAAATGAGTTTGACAGCCCTGCACTACGGTATTTACTCATACTAGGCCTTTATTTGAACATCCATCTCTTTGGCTGTGTTCAGACTGATATGTGACCTGTGTCCGATCTGTTAAAGACACTATGAACAGCACAAATTAGACTTTTTTAAATACAACCCAGGGCACTTTCAGATGTGGTCCTAAATATGATGCATATCTGATATTTTGCAATGCGTCTGAACAGCCACGTCACAGTTATCCAACCTTGTTTTTTTTTTATACTTTATTTTTATTTGTTTTATCAACAGACAATACAACACAGAAACTAGGGGTCACTGGTTGAACACAAAATATTTAAATGACAGACAGTAGTAACTGTGCATTGTTTTGTTTATAGTCCAGCCATTTTCTCCAGTGCTTGATGAAGATGTGTTCCTAGATCTGTAGGTAATAAGTCAATCTTTCCATAGAGTAGACTTCCTCTATTATAGCCACTGATCCTCATGGGGTGCATCAGTTTTGAGCCAGTTCCATGTAATGGCCTTTTTTGGAAGAATTACCAGAATTTTAAATTGGTATGTGTCTTCTTTCTCCAATACATCTCCAGGTAGCAGTCCCAGCAAAAAAAAAAAAAAATTGGGGTTCTTAGGAATTGAGGGCATTATGACTTTCAGTCATTTTAAAAAGCCTTTCCCAGAAAGAATTCAATTTTGTACAAGTCCAGAAAATATGAGACTGATTAGCACTTATGTGTCCACACTGTCCCTGACAATACTGATGACGTCCCTTTACTTTAAAGGTGATATGTGGTGCAATAAAGAATCTAATCAGGCTTTTCCACCCACATTCCCTCAATCTTTCAGAGCTAGTAGATGTTTGTTGTGTTCATTTATCCGACCTTAGTGTCATTGAAATGCAACAAATGCTACAATTCTGCACTGAGACGAGATGCCTCCATATTTACTTCTGTAAAAAAAAAAAACACGACTTAAAAAAAAAGCCCTCGCTTCTATCCAACTTTGTTATGAAAAAGTTTTTTTTGGTTTGTTTTTTTTTCAATCTCTGCTTTGCCTTTTGTACCCCCTCCTATACTGATCTGTAAAAGAATTTACGCCATGAATGTTTTGTACATTAAACTTGATAATTAAAAATAAATAAATAAATAAAAATAAAATAAATAAATATTTACTTCTATAAACACAGTGTGTGTCTGCATGGTCACGTATTACATCAGGATCTGTTTTGCACATGTGGGTCACTTCAGGGTCGCATTCAGTTCATACTCTGAACTGAAAGAAGCTGCATTTAATGTGGAATATGAACGAGCACACACAAAAAAACAAAAAAAACAAAAAAAAAAACAGACTTCACCAAAAAATTCAACTTGTGCATTAATACCTGCTGTCTGAATGTAGTCTATGTCAACAACATTTAGACCAACTGCATTTATATCCTTATGAAAACATGAAACAAAATTGGGACTTTTATGACTGATTATGATTTTGTGAAATATTTGCATTTAGAGCCTTTATTTCTAATTTCCTCTGTTTAATAAGTAGAGATGGGCATATTTAGAACAGAAATTAATTTGGTTAACACATATTAGCAGCGTTAAAAGTACTGCAATGCCATTTTTTACAGACACAACACATCATTAACCATTCCAAAATAAAATCCTAGTAGCATTCAGTGCTTCACAGAGAACTTATTTGATAAACGTTGTTTTCCTACTAGGATGATGAGTTTCCAAAAATTATAGGTTCACTGAAAAAGTAAGAAAGACACACAGCAGTAGTGACTGAAATGCAAACATTACAAAAATATCACAAGTTAACGTTTAGAAACACAGTACTTTATCATAACTGGTGAACTGACAAAAAAAAAAAGGTTGATTTTGTTTAATAATTGTTTTTACCTAATGTTAACTAAGTATTTTTAAATGGTTATGTAATATTAATACAATATACTCATCCATTTCCATCAGTGCATTATTTCCAAGTGGATCATGTGAACATTTTGAGTTCTGTTTTGGGATCTACCATTAATGGACTTGTTTGTGTCCTCTAGTTTGGAAAAATAATCATTTCTCCTTCTCTTTGTACTTCCACTCTGATGAACATCAAACTCTTACTTTCTAACAGCTTAATTGTTCTGTAGTTTTCTGATAGCAGTTCTCATATTCTTGTGTTTGCTACTTTTGTGTGAATAAAACTCATCTACAAACCACCAGAACAGGAACATTGTCCTATGGTTATTTTTAGGCTGTGGTGTATGTTTTAATTAATGTCACTTAATTTACAAGAGGGAAGACATTTATTATAAGTTTACGATGTTAAAGTCTGGGTTGAAACGACACCTACTACATGTACTGCATGATATTATTTTAATTCAATTGATTATTCAGTTATTGTGATAATGTTTTGCAAGACTCTATTCTAAATCTAATTATCTTTGATGAAATTATTATTTAATCATTTTTCATTTCTGATAAACTCAAGATTATCACTTAGTCTTCATCCCTTCACTTCATTCATTGATAATGCATACATTTCTAAAAATAAACATATGATTTTGCATATTTTCCACATTATCTTTTATTTCTGTGCCATATCATAATGACAACAACCACTCATTTACCTGTAACAAAAAAGGTGAACGCAGACTAGTTTTAAGCTTAGAAATAAAACAAGGATGAATAGCCCAAACTCTAAAAAAAAAAATGTTAATTCGCTTGAACTTTTATTTATCCAATTTAAAGAACAGATACGATTTTCAGTGTTGTTACTGACCAACAGAACTGTATTTTGCAATTTGAAACAAAATTAGATTTTGACTCTTGCAACACATACACTTTTTTTTTATTTTTTTTTTTTTAAAGGTGGGACATACAGTTCACAACTAAATACAAAAACTACATCTCTACAAACAGATTTCACTTGGTTTACAAAGAAAGACAAATCCATTCTTTTCATGAATGTGATTCCTTTGCCAATAAAAGTCACAGAAACTTGGAAAATTCTTTCTAGTTCATCTTCCATGTACCTTAGAAGCACATGATAAGCTGAAGCACCAAAGCTTACAAAATCCAAATACAGCTCACTGCCAAAACACCTGTCCATGACTGTACTAAAGTAGTGGAGTCTTTGTCACAGAATCTGCACCTTACTCTGACCGTACGTTGAAATACTGCCAGTATTCATCTAATGCAGAGGTCTCAAACATGCGGCCTGGGGGCCAAATGTGGCCCTCCAAAGGTTCCAATGCAGCCCATGGGATGAATTAGCAAAAAGTAAAAATTCCACAGTCAAGGCTGTGGAACTCATTTTAGTTCAGGTTCTACAAACAGACCCACATGATCTACAGTCAAATAACATAATAACCTACAAAAAATAATGACTCCGTCTTCTCGGTTTGATGTGAAAAGAATAATATTACATTATGCCTATAAATAATGACAACTTCACATTTTTGTCTTTGTTTTAGAGCAAAAATAGCATTAAATTATAAAAATATTTACATTTACAAACTATCCTGTAACAATAAAATGTGAATAACCTGAACAAATATGAGCAACCTGAAATGTCTAAAGAAAATTAAGCACAATTTTAACTATTTTCTTACTGTTACTTGTGTCTTTGTAGATCTGATCCATAATGAACACATAAAAATGATAAGTTGGGGCATAATATTGTTAAAATTGCACTTTTTTTTCTTAAGAAATTTTGTTTTTTTCAGGTTATTCACATCTTTTTTGTTTGGATAGTTTATAAAAGTAAGTATTTTCATAATTTAATGGGGTTTTTTTGCACTAAAAACAAAGACAAAAATTTAGAGTTGTGATTATTTATAGGTTATGCTGCTATTATTTTACTGGTCCGGCCCACTGGAGATCAAATCAGGCTGAATGTGGAACCTGAAAGAAAATGAGTTTGAGACCCTAAAGCTAGTGCTTTGGCCTTTCATTGTGTTTTGTCGCCATCTGCTGTCTCAGTCTGGATTCAGACTAATTTCAGTTGCTGGTATTTTTAGCTTAAACCAACTGCACTTGCATTTAGCAGAAAACTTACACATTTTTAACAGGTGAATTAAGTGATATTCTACCATAGGTTAACCCCCCCACACACGCACAAATACAGTCATGTGAAAAATCAAGCAAACTGTCCTATAATTGCATGTCAGGACCTGATGAAAAATGCCTACCAGGTATTAAAATTACACAAATTTATCCTCAAATGTGAAACAACACATTCTACGGTATCAGCATTTATTTACCAAAGATAAAGACTGGAGTATGAAAAACTAACACTGCCTTACTGCTTCCATAGGAAATTGTAGTTAAGTTATATTATAGGAATTATAGGTAGCAGCCATGTGTTAGTAAGAAAATCTCCTTGATTTACTGATCATCAGTAAGAGTGACCACGTCTGTAAAAGCAGTTTTAACAGTCTGCAGGTCTATAGCATCCAGGTGTGTGTTCATACAACGGATCAGAGTCATCAGCAATGCACTCAGAGAGGTAAGTGTTGCTTCTCATCAATGTCAGAAGTACGGAAGCGTATTGCATTCACAAAAAAAAAAAATTTCGGCTCTGTTTTTCTGAATTAATGAGATAATTATCTCATAATTACGAGAAAAAATAAGTTAAAAAAAAAAAAAAAAAAAACTGCGCTGTTTTTCTGAGTTTATGAGATACTGTTTTCCAAAAAAAAAAAAAAAAGCTCTGTTTTTCTGAGTTTACGAGATACTGTTTTCTGAAAAAAAATAAAATGTGTCTGTGTTTCTCTGTGTCAGTGGGACAGTGGTCCCTGGTCCAGGCAGGAGCTCCTTCTATCTGTGCTGCTGAAAGCCTCTCGAGGGAGCGTGAAGTTGTTTCCGTTCTCGTAACCGGTTCCGATTACGGATCATGGAACTAGTTTCGATCACAGAAATCAGAACCAAGCCCCGCTTTGTGCACAGATCAAGCCCTTCAAGCACACCGGCGCTCAGAGCCTGTAGCCCGGCTTCCTGACAGGGCACGACCGCGGTGATGGGAGTTGGCATTAATGAAGTCAAATAAAATGACATTCACCAACATTAAAGAAAATATACACAGCAGAAGAGTGCAAATGTGGATTCATTTATTTGTCGGACCTGATGGAAAGCATTAGTCAGAACTAGATCCATGGAGGAGTGGCTTGGTGAACCGGTTCGTCCCCCCCCCCCCAATAACTTTCCATCAGGTCCAGGCGGACAGCTATCCGTTCCCCGGTGTGTAAGCCGGACTGGAGCGGGTGGACGGAGCAGCTCAACTCGACAGAACCCCGGCGCTCGGAGCCTGTAGCCCGGCACCACGACGCGGTGATGGGAGTTGGCATTAATGACTACTACTACTACTAGGACTCCTGCCATGGGGCGGGTGTCCTGTCCCGGTGCATTGGGCCGACCAGGTGAACCAGTGTTGTCCATCGCTGGTGGTCTTGCTCCAGCTGCTCTGCGTCCTCCATGGTAACTCCATGTTGTTGGAGGTCGCCTGCAATGACGTCGAGCCATCGGGTGCGGGACTTGCCTTGTGGTCGTTTCCAGTCTGCGGCCTTTGGGTCAAACTGAAGGATGGCTCTTGTTGGATGGTCAGGAGGGAGGCGGAGGACATGACCGAACCAGCGGGGGCGACGTTGCGCGGCCAGGCTGGATGCTTTGGGCTGGCGTGTGCGGGCTCCAAGCACCTGATTGGAAACCCGCCGGGTCCACCTGATGTTTTCGATGGTTCTGAGAGCCCTGCTATCAAAGCCATCTATTCTGGCAGCCAGAGTCTGGTTTAAGGGCCATGTTTCTGAGCCATAGAGCAGGATGGAGAGGACGGCAGAGTTGTAGATCCGGAGCTTCGTCCTGCGTGAGATGGTCTGGTTCCGCCACAGTGGTTTCCAGAGAGACTGCAGAGCTGATGCTGCCAGGGCCCTTCTGCGGGTAATCTCTGGTTTTAGGTCCCCGTTGTCTGTCATCACCCCAGATACACAAAGCTCTTGACAGGTTCTACAATGTCATTACCAAGCTGCAAGGGAGGTGGATCTGGCCCATCACCGACATGCATGAGCTTGGTTTTTGTCCAGTTCACTTGGAGGCCAAGCTTCTGTGCCTCTTCACTGTATCTGCCCAGAGCATCTGTCAGCTGACTGTAGGATGTGCTGAGCAGGATGGTGTCAGCAGCGTACTCCAGGTCCTGGCATTAATGAAGTCAAATAAAATGACATTCACTAGCATTAAAGAAAATAGAAACAACAGAAGAGTGCAAATGTGTATTCATTTATTTGTCGGACCTAATGGAACGCATTAGTCAGAACTAGATCTGTGGAGGAGCGTCTTGGTGTCCCGGTTCACCCCACCCCACCCCCATAGCTTTCCACCTGGACCTGACGGAAAGCTGTCCAGGGGTGGGGGGTGAACCGGGACACCAAGACGCATATTTTCTTTAATCATGGTGAATGTCATTTTATTTGACTTCATTAATGCCAACTCCCATCACCACGTCGTGGTGCCGGGCTACAGGCTCCGAGCGCCGCTGTTCTGACGAGTTGAGCTGCTCCGTCCACCCGCTCCAGTCCGGCTTACACACCGGGGAGCGGATAGCTGTCCGCCTGGACCTGATGGAAAGTTATTGGGGGGGACGAACCGGTTCACCAAGCCGCTCCTCCATGGATCTAGTTCTGACTAATGCTTTCCATCAGGTCCGACAAATAAATGAATCCACATTTGCACTCTTCTGCTGTGTATATTTTCTTTAATGCTGGTGAATGTCATTTTATTTGACTTCATTAATGCCAACTCCCATCACCGCGGTCGTGCCCTGTCAGGAAGCAGGGCTACAGGCTCCGAGCGCCGGTGTGCTTGAAGAGCTTGATCCGTGCACAAAGCGGGGCTTGGTTCTGATTTCTGTGAACGAAACTAGTTCCATGATCCGTAATCGGAACCGGTTACGAGAACGGAAACAACTTCACGCTCCCCCGCGAGGCTTTCAGCAGCACAGATAGAAGGAGCTCCTGCCTGGACCAGGGACCACTGTCCCACTGACACAGAAACACAGACACATTTTATTTTTTTTCAGAAAACAGTATCTCGTAAACTCAGAAAAACAGAGCTTTTTTTTTTTCTGGAAAACAGTATCTCGTAAACTCAGAAAAACAGAGCTTTTTTTTTTTTTTTTTTCCGGAAAACAGTATCTCGTAAACTCAGAAAAACAGCGCTTTTTTTTTTTTTTTTCCGGAAAACAGTATCTCGTAAACTCAGAAAAACAGAGCTTTTTTTCTTTTTTTTTTTTTTTCGGAAAACAGTATCTCATAAACTCAGAAAAACAGAGCTTTTTTTTTTTTTTTTTCCGGAAAACAGTATCTCGTAAACTCAGAAAAACAGAGCTTTTTTTTTTTTTTTTTTTTCGGAAAACAGTATCTCGTAAACTCAGAAAAACAGAGCTTTTTTTTTTTTTTAACTTATTTTTTCTCGTAATTATGAGATAATTGTCTCATTAATTCAGAAAAACAGAGCCGAAATTATTTTTTTTTGTGAATGCAATACACTTCCGTACAGAAGGACTATAACACCATTTACAAACTATTTGAAGTCCAGTTTATAGTGAGAAAGATTATTTACACATGGGAAATATTCACGACAGCCTCTATAAGACTGAATGTTCCAACAAATTCACCATCCAATGCTTATAGGAACTACAGAAAAACCAGGACTGCACGCTAAGTGTTAAAGTTTATGAACATACAATAAGCAAAATCGGACCAATGGCCCTGTAGCTTACCGGCCAAATTAAAAGTTTTGGGAAATGTATCCAGATGCCATTTATTCTCACCCAGTTCTGTGTATTTATTATATTACAGAAATAGCCCATGTTTTTTTCATATTCCATCAGATCTGTAAAAAATTCAAATTCACACTTGATATCATTGATACTGATTTATTGGATCAATCCACTTCCTATCTCTTATAATGGGGAAATTTTTCAAAGTGGCACCAAATCCAGAATCAGATCCGGATCGAAATAATTCCACTACCTTGTGTTGACATCATCATACAGAAGCTGTATACCAAGTTTGAAGTCAATCAGAACTGGAGTTCGGGAGAAAAAGACGATTGAAATGTTTTCCCCATAAGAGCCCATGTTACATTTTGCGTCAGTTCCTTATGTTTTGGTCATCTCCCCATCAGGGCTGGACTGGAGAAATTTACACTGGATATCATTTATATTTACTGAGTTATTGCATCCATCCACTTCCTATCTCTTATAATGGGGAAATGTTTCAAAGTGGCACCAAATCCAGAATCAGATCCAGATCCAAATAATTTCACTAATATTTGTTGACATTATCATAAAGAAGCTGTATACCAAGTCTGAAGTCAATTGAAATTGTAGTTTTGGAGAAGAAGACGATTGGAATTTTTGTAACAGACGACAGATGACGATGACGACAATATCTTACGGTCTGTTGGCTGGTAAGCCAAAAACTAACATTGCGTTTTTTTTTAACCTTGCGATATATATTGTGATATGAAAAAAATACTAAGGAGGATACAATAGCTTTGTGGTGCCGACGTAAATGGTCAAAATAATTAGTTGTGTTTCCTCTCGTTGTGGCAACAGGTGCAAGACACTGTCGACACAGAACACGTGTTTCAATATCATCCTTCTTACAGCCAAAATAATTCTAGATAACTGACGTTGCTTTTCTTTTAGGCACCAAGTCTTCATTTATGATGGTTTTCTGTTGTTGGCTGCTCATTTTTCAATGTTGCAGTGTTTCCTGTGGAATTGATCGGTTGGTGTGGCAGTGTCTAACCCGGGGGGGGGGGGCATGACCGATTTCCATCCAACTTATAATGCTATGGGGGTGCAGGGCAGTGCGGACCGTGCCACTGCGGAAGTGAAAGTGAAGTTTGATAGAAAAATTCTGTGATACTCTGAGACAAAAGACAGAGTCACTGGATTCTGGAATCAGAACATTTTACTTGCAAGGAGTCAAGTACATACAGTGAGATGCAGCAGTTGACTAACAACAGGAAGTGTAAGATCTTAGGAAAGAACATGAATATTACAATCATTGGACCAAGTGTACAAATATTATGACGTTGATCAAGTTCACCATTGGCTTAGGTATTCAAAACACGGTGATGCATGGGTTCAGTGACCACCTTTGTACTCTTCCCCCACCTGCCCCATGGCCTGATCTCCTGAAGGGCAGCAGCCCGCTCTGGACCCAAACTGGATGGACAACAAGTACGCTTTGGTCCCAAACTGGAACAAAACAAGCAGATAGCAAAGAAATGGTAGACATACCCTGAGTGGATTTGTCCGGGCATTCTTGCAAAATGTCATCATAACCCATCCATGACTCGTGCTCTGGACACCTGGGGCCTCATGTATAAAGCGTGTGTATGCACAAAAACCTGGCGTACACCCTTTTCCATGCTCACATTCAGATGTACAAAGAGTGAAATGACCGTGGAAATGTGCGGTCCTCCACGCCAAGTCCATAGCTGGCGTACACACGTTTGGAACCATTGGCGACACTTAGAGGTGATACTGGGAAACTGTTAATAATGTGAAAAAGGTCATTCCTCCGATTGATGGGCACATCAGAGATACACACATGAACAAGAAAAGCACTCGGAGAGCGCAGACCTCCGCCAAGACAGATCTGCCCCCTCCCCGATTGCTACCAACATTTAATAATTTCTTCCTTGTGCAAGAATCAACATTTCCTGAAAATTTCATGAAAATCGGTCCATAACTTTTTGAGTTATCTTGCTAACAAACAAACACGCACGCACGCAAACACACAAAGCAAAGCGATCACAATACCTCCTGGCGGAGGTAACAATGAACACACGGGCACATCATCCTACTGCCACAACAGCACATCCACCACCAGAACCAGAACCTACCAGACCAACCCTGGAACCATCAAAGCCAATCCTGCCCAGGAGGACATTCAGCAACAACCATATAAAGAGACAAGGACCCAAAAGTCACTGGTTGATAAATGCATTTAATGTACTGTTCATGTCTGTGAGAACATTTATTAGTCGGTCCAGTCACTCATTGACTCTGCCGATTGTCCTCACAATGTCCTCTTGTGACTCGGGTCAGCACGGACCCATGCAAGTCAGACAGGCATCAGCAGCTGGCTGTTGGACCGGAGGACCGGCTAATGCTGGGGAGGCAACAGAAGCCTCTGTGACAGGAGGATGATACTGCGACTCACCATCTTCTGCCTCATTGTTGGAAAATAATAATTTGAGTGATTAAACATGAGTCAAAGTCTAGGATTTCCTCTTTGATATCGTGACATGATCACACATGAACCTTTATCTAGTTTGGCTGTGATCAGACTGTGTATGACCTGTAGAATGAACTAATGTGTGAGATACACTAATACTAAATATATATTCATCTTGGGGATGATCCGAGTCAGCCCTGTAAGAAAAGTGTCACAATAGCGGTGAGTTTCCGCTCAAACGGACTGAGTTCGTCTCTTTTCTCCTTCCGCCTGTTTCGGCCTCTGCTTCGCGTCCACCTTGACGTCATCATGTGATCATGGAGAGTAGGGCTGCACGATTTTGGCAAAAAAAAAATCCCGATTTTTTCCTCTAAAAACTCGATTTTCGATTTCTATTTCGATTTTTGGGTATAACTAGAAAAGACAACAGAAGTCAGCATGTCGTTTTCGTGAGCAGTCCACAATGCAAGCCACTGCTCCGACCTCAAAGCTGTGATGGGATCACGTGATGAACCCACAGTTTTGTTTTGTTTTTTCTCTTCATTAAATCTTTAAAATGAAGTAGAGTACACAAACAATGTATACAACAAGAAAATAACATAAGTTTGTCAGGGGGAATACACTATAATAAAATGTCCAAATCAGAACAAATACTTATGTTTTTTATAGCCTTTTTGTTTCCACATTTATCCAACAGTTTTAAATAAAGTTCAACATCTTACAAAATATAAATATTTGGTTTTGTGTTAAAGAACTTACATTTGTGAATGAAAAATTAGGCAAGTAAGAGGAAGTAAGAGGACTAAATTAATTATTAAAAAAAAAAAGAGTTTTTTTTTTTTTTTTCCCCCTTTTTGGGGTACCTGGGCCCACAGCAGTGATTCCAGTGTCAGTCAGTGACAGGCATCAGTCGTTCGTGTGTGAACCACGTAATATGAGTGATCCACATGTGGTTCTATTTAAACTGAGGGATCCGTGCGTGGAACAGACCGACCCAGGACACACTGGAGGGATTCTATCTGTGGAGCTGGGGGATGTGTGTGGGCACAGGGCTGTGTGGGCTCCTCTGCTGAGGCTGATGACCCCGAGACCCAGACCCGGTTCGGAAGAAGACAGTAGGGTACGGATCCGGGACAACGGAAGATGAGTGATCCCCATCTCGCTATATTTCAATTGCGGGATCCCTGCGTGAAGCCACGGCTTATATTGCTATAAGTACTGCGGGTTCATTAACAGATTAAACGTCCGTGGTCATTACACGGACTTCTGTGACAGACCGCTGTCACAGGAAGAGCCTACGGTAGCCTGCGGGCGCGCGGCCCGGAGGCAGAAGAAAGATGAAATCGATTTTACGATTTCCCTTTTTTAAAAATCGTCCTAATTAAAAAATCCGATTTCGATTTAAAATCGATTAATCGTGCAGCCCTAATGGAGAGAAGGGAATCCCAGAGGGAATCCCACCTGCAGACCCCGTTTATACTAATTTGCATATTTAAATATGGGCGTGGAGAGGGAGGAGTCAGGTACTCCAACAAATGCGCTCAATTCCACACTGATTGGGGTGTGTAAAGGAAGTGTACTTGGATTTGGGTGTACGCTCAGTTTTATTCATCTGGGGCCTCATGTATAAAGCGTGCGTACGCACAAAAACCTGGCATACGCCCTTTTCCACACTCACGTTCAGATGTATAATGAGTGAAATGACCGTGGAAATGTTCGGTCCTTCACGCCAAGTCCATAGCTGGCATATACACATTTCTAGTGCTTTGGAACCTTTGGCGACACTTAGAGGTAACACTGAGATACTGTTAATAATGTGAAAAAGGTCATTCCTCCGATTGATGTACACATCAGAAATACAAAGAAGAACAATGAACACACCGGCACGTCATCCTACTGTCAGAGCAGCACATCCACCACCAAAACCAGAGCCAACCAGACCAACCAGAACCAACTCTGAACCCATCAATGCCAATCCTGCCCGGGAGGACATTAAGCGAAAACCATATAAAGAGACAAGGACACAAAATTCACTGGTTGATAAATGTATTTAATGTAGTGTTCATGTCTGTGAGAACATTTATTAGTCGGTCCAGTCGCTCATTGACTCCACCGATTGTCCTCACGATATCCTAATGTGACTCAGGTAAGCACAGACCCGTGCCGGTGTTCTGGACACCGGTCGGACAGGCATCAGCAAGGGGGCTGTGGTGGACCAGTGAACTGACTAACGCCGGGGAGTCAACAGAAGCCTCTGTGACAGGAGGATGATACTGCGTCTGACTGTCTTCTGTCTCATTGTTGGAAAATAATAATTTGAGTGATTAAATGTGAGTCAAAGTCTTTGATTTCTTCTTTGATATCCTGTCATGACTATGCATGAACCTTTATCTAGTTTGGCTGTGATCTGACTATTGGATGACCCGTAGAATGAACTAATGTGTGACTTACACTAATACTAAATATATATTTATCTTGGGGGTGATCTGCGTCAGCCCTGTGAGAAAAGTGTCACCCAAAATATCGTCCACTTTCTGCTCAAACAGTCTCAGTTCGTCTCTTTTCTTCTTCCGCCTGTTTCGGCCTCCGCTTCGTGTCCACCTTGACGTCATCGTCTGATCATGCAGACAGGGGAATCCCAGAGGGAATCCCACCTGCAGACCCTGTTTATACTAATTTGCATATTTAAATGTGGGCGTGGAGAGGGATGAGTCAGGTACTCCAACATATGCGCTCAATTCCACGCTGATTGAGATGTATTAAGGAAACGTACTTGAATTCAGGCGTACGCTCAGTTTTGTACATCTGGATTTTTTTGTGCGTTCGGACTTTACTGGATTTGGGCGTACGGCAGGTTTCAGTATGAAATCCACGCAAGTCTTTATATATGAGGCCCCTGGTATTTACAGGATATAGTCTAATAGCCTAATTTTTCTAACAAAGTTGACCTGAAATCAACCAGTGAATCAACCCATGAAGCTCCCTCTGCCTTGTTTTGGAAGGTGAAAACCAATGTGGATACTTTACCGCCTACAAAGGATGCCTTCTCTCTGCACCTCCTGAGGGCACACTATCAAACAAAGGTTTGGAAAAAGTCACTAGTGACTTATTCATAGTTGGCCTCACTAACTAGTTGTGGTTGGCACATGAAGGATGGTGTGCTGGTCCCCAAGCTTTTAACCAAAGAACCTTCACAGATCAGATGTTTGGAGTTGACGACCTGTGGATGCAAGAGAAAGTGGAAGTCAGTGCAGTGCCAAGCAGTGTTGATGTCGAAGAGGTGGAATGTATGGCTGTGGGGCATGTGGATGTGCGTGTGCAGCTTGGTGCAAGAATACTCAGGTACCCGCATCACCATTATTGAGTGCTGAGACATTGTTCAAAACACTCATATTTTTTTGCCTTGTAGATTAGGCTTGTGTTTTGCCTTTTAGTGTGAGGTATGTCTTCTATTGTGAAAGTAAAAAGCATCCTCAAAACAAAACTGTAAACTCTTCTATTGTGTCCCTGACCAGGACACTGAGCACTGAGCATTTGGACATGGTTTCTAGATGACTTCTGATAGCTGGTTACCTTTCCTTCTGAGTACGACGGCTTGAATGGGAAAAAACAAATTCTACCAGCAGGTTTTAATGGAAATTACAATGCTGCTGATGAAACCGAATCAAGATCCTGTACTTTTGTTATTAGGGACCGAGCCGAGAGGGCAGGTCCACTCACACAGTGAGTGGACTTGCCAGAAGGCAAGGCCCCTATTGTTTTCGTTCGTTTTTTATTATTTTCTGTCCGCCGCTTTGAACTGGATTTTGACCCCCTAAACATGCTCGAAAACTCACCAAATTTGGCACGTACAGTACAGGCCAAAAGTTTGGACACACCTTCTCATTCTTTGCATTTTCTTTATTTTCATGACTATTTACATTGAAGATTCTCACTGAAGGCATCAAAACTATGAATGAACACATGTGGAATTATGTACTTAACAAAAAAGTGTGAAATAACTGAAAACATCTCTTATATTCTAGTTTCTTCAAAGTAGCCACCCTTAGCTCTGATGACTGCTTTGCACACTCTTGCCATTCTCTTGATGAGCTTCCAGAGGTAGTCACCTGAAATGGTTTCCTAACAGTCTTGAAGAAGTTCCCAGAGATGCTTAGCACTTGTTGGCCCTTTTGCCTTCACTCTGCGGACCCCAAACCATCTCGATTGGGTTCAGGTCCGGTGACTGTGGAGGCCAGGTCATCTGGCGCAGCACTCCATCACTCTCCTTCTTGGTCAAATATCCCTCACACAGCCTGGAGGTGTGTTTGGGGTCATTGTCCTGTTGAAACATAAATGATGGTCCAACTAAACGCAAACCGGATGGAATGGCATGTCACTTCAGGATGCTGTGGTAGCCATGCTGATTCAGGTTGCCTTCAATCTTGAATAAATCCCCAACGGCGTCACCAGCAAAGCACCCCCACACCATCACACCTCCCCCTCCATGCTTCACGGTGGGAACCAGGCATGTAGCATCCATCCGTTCACCTTTTCTGCGTCGCACAAAGACACGGCGGTTGGATCCAAAGATCTCAAATTTGGACTCATCAGACCAAAGCACAGATTTCCACTGGTCTAAGGTCCATTCCTTGGGTTTCTTGGCCCAAATAAATCTCTTCTGTTTGTTGCCTCTCCTTAGCAGTGGTTTCCTAGCAGCTATTTGACCATGAAGGCCTGATTCACGCAGTCTCCTCTTAACAGTTGTTGTAGAGATGTGTCTGCTGCTAGAGCTCTGTGTGGTATTCATCTGGTCTCTAATCTGAGCTGCTGTTAATTTGCGATTTCTGAGGCTGGTGACTCAGATGAACTTATCTTCAGCATCAGAGGTGACTCTTGGTCTTCCTTTCCTGGGGCGGTCCTCATGTGAGCCAGTTTCGTTGGAGCGCTTGATGGTTTTTGCGACTGCACTTGGGGACACATTCAAAGTTTTTGAAATTTTCTAGACTGACTGACCTTCATTTCTTAAAGTAATGAGGGCCACTCGTTTGTCTTTACTTAGCTGATTGGTTCTCGCCATAATATGCATTCTAACAGTTGTCCAATAGGGCTGTCAGCTGTGCATCAACCTGACTTCTGCACAACACAACTGATGGTCCCAACCCCATCAATAAGGCAAGAAATTCCACTAAGTAACCCTGACAAGGCACAGCTATGAAGTGGAAACCATTTCAGGTGACTACCTCTGGAAGCTCATCAAGAGAATGCCAAGGGTGTGCAAGGCAGACATCAGAGCTAAGGGTGGCTACTTTGAAGAAACTAGAATATAAGAGATGTTTTCAGTTATTTCACACTTTTTTGTTAAGTACATAATTCCACATGTGTTCATTCATAGTTTTGATGCCTTCAGTGAGAATCTACAATGAAAATAGTCATGAAAATAAAGAAAATGCGAAGAATGAGAAGGTGTGTCCAAACTTTTGGCCTGTACTGTATGTCAGGTCCGGCAAAAAAATTGATAAAATGCAAAAATTAACCCCATAGGTGCCAAAATGGGCTCTCTAGTGCCACCTATGTCAAAAAACACAGAAACCACCATAGCGGCCAGCAGGAATGTCCGAGAGACATGAAACCAATGCCAAAATGTTCCTTACATCAGCACTACAAATGTTCCAGGTGGCGCCGAGAGCTAACTCCAACAGGAAGTCGGGAAATTGCCTTTCAAAGTAAAACCCTCAACTTAAAACTAGTATGAGCCAGTTTGTCATATTGGCTTCTAAATAGCACCAAAAGATAGAGTGAACCCTTCTCAAAAAACTGTCTTCGCAAATTTCTAATTAATGTCTCAGTTATTTTTTTATAAGTTCAGAAAAATGCGATGTTTGGGACTAATTTTTCAATTCCGACTTTTCCCCACGTTATATATCCATACATTCAGAAAAATCACCCCAACTCTCTCGTGCAAAAATTTTTGAGATAGGATGTACAGTTATGGATTTATAAAATATTGTTAGTTTTTATGCTTTTTTGGCTTTAACCTGCCATTTGACCCCCTCAACATGCTCAGAAACTCACCAAACTTGGCACATATGTCATGTCTGGTGAATACTTTCATACAATATCAAAATTAACCCCTTAGGTGCCAAAATGGACTCTGTAGCGCCACCTAAGCATACAAAATTGCCCCTAGTGGCCAGTAGGAATGTCGTACAGACATGAAACCAGCGCCAAAATGTTGGTCTCATCGAGCCCGAAAAATCATACACACACTCATGAGCTAAATCCAACAGGAACTTGGCAATCTGCCTCTGAATGTACTCTAAAATCAGGGATTCACAGGTAAACGCTCTTTTCCACCATCACTGCTTATTCAGTTCAATCTCTTATGACTAATATTATTTATTAAATAAGCTCAGGAGTCTATGTGCTTGCTTCTAGTCCAAGAATTTTTCAGATTGGATGTACCGTTATGGATAAATTGCAGTTTGTTTCTGCAAATTCAGGTAGACTCCTTCTGCCACAGACTCTGAGCTTTGTCTCTGTTTCGTAATTCAACACCGATGAGGAGACTGACAGGGAAACAAAAGGTGAAAGCTGATTGGCTGAATCTTTTCCTGTGGAATGCATACAATGAAACCACCAGGTGGTGCTGTAAGACCATGAACAGACAGTCAGATTCCTAGTGTGACTGAAAACATGACAAGAAACTTCACTGACAAACTGTCTACACACAAGAACATTTGAACAATACAGAAAAAATATGAAAACTGCATAAGAAATATATGTATGTAAAAAATTATAGTTGAATAAAAGTTGAATAGAAATGAAGACATGATAAAAATGTGAATGGTACACACACACACAAAACACCCACAAGCACGCGCGCGCACACACACACACATAAAACACCCACAAGTGCGCACACACACACACAAAATAAAGTTTTAGTCAGAAGGCAAGGCCCCTATTGTTTTTCGTTCGTTTTATATTATTTTCTGTCCGCCACTTTGAACTGGACTTTGACCCCCTAAACATGCTCGAAAACTCACCAAATTTGGCACATATGTCAGGTCCGGCGAAAAATTTGATAAAATGCAAAAATTAACCCTGTAGGTGCCGAAATGGGCTCTCTAGCACCACCTATGTCCAAGAACACGGAAACCGCCATAGCGGCCAGCAGGAATGTCCGAGAGACATGAAACCAATGTCAAAACGTTCCTTACATCAGCACTACAAAAAATATAGGACGACGCTATGAGCTCTCTCCAAGACGAAGTCAGAAAATTGCCTTTCAAAGTAAAACCCTCAGTCATATATATACATATCTATCTATCTATCTATCTATATATATATGTACATATATTTGAATAAAAATGAAGACATGATAAAAATGTGAATGGTACACAGACACACACACACACACACACAAAGTTTTACAAAATCAAAGCCTTATTAAAAATGGTAAAGTATAAGTTTTATGCTCACCTGTTTGTACAATTTCAAGTCACTCAAACAGATTCTGTCTGTCACACACACACTTGCATACACACACAGTAGGCTTTTCAAAATAAAAGCCTCATTAAAAGGTGATGGTGGTTTCAGCAGAGGGGCGTAAGTGTTCTGTAGGGATGAAAGGAGGATGGATGCAAAAGGGAGGAGGCTGGTGTCGGTACGGAGAGGTGTGAGTGGAGCTGAGGTGTCAACGGCCACGGGAGGCGGAACTCACAGGAGGCGGAACGTACGGGAGGCGGAATTCACGGGAGGCGGAACGTACGTACGTATGGGAGGCAGAACGCATGGGAGGCAGAACACACAGGAGGTGGAATGTATGGGAGGTGGAACGCATGGGAAGCAGAACACACAGGGGGCGGAATGTACAAAAGGCGGAATTCACAGGAGGCGGAATGTACAGAAGACGGAACGTAGGGGAGGCGGAACGCACAGGAGGAGGAACGTATGGGAGGCAGAACGCATGGGAGGTGGAACGTATGGGAGGCGGATCGCCCAGTGCGAGGTCCCGCCCAATGCTGCTTGCAGCTTTAATTATTATTATTATTATTATTATTCAATCTTTCTGACAAAAGCATCCCTAAATAAGTTGCCTCAAATGTGTTTTACTACTCAAATGTATTATATCTTTGCCATACAACTATTACACAGTTATTACTACAAACTAACATACTTTCCAGACTATTGGCCACACCTGACTATAAGCCGCACCCATGCGTCACGCTGTTTCCTTCTTCGACAGCTGGATCAATCGTTAGCCTGTGAAACATAAATTAGCTGCAACATTGTTTGAGCCCCAGGTTCACAGCGGGTGAAAAAAGTAGCAGCTTATAGACTGGAAATTATGGTATATTATATTTATTTCTATTTACTATTTATAACTGCAGTAATATGTCAAATAAATATAATTGGTTTTACAATCTGGTACATGTATAAAGTCAAAGAGGACCAAAGGCTACCATTTAGAATTCTACACCTGAACATAAAAGTACTAAAAACCTGTGCAGTGTTGCACTGTTTCACACTACAAGCTTTAAACTCAGCATGATTCACACCTCTAGATAGGGGTACTGATTGATAGAGGTTCCGAGCAACTATCTTATATTTCCACGCGGATTTTCACTTTAAAACCTGGTTTTCTTTAGGCAGACATTGATTTTTTATTGTTCTAGCTCTATTTGCTCATACAGTCTAATATATATTTTCATTCTGACACTTCCACAGTCATTCTATGGGTAAGCTTTCATTTGATACCAAGTTTATGTATGTGGTCCTTGTGGTTGTGGAAATATTCAACATTTAATGTGGGTATGTCGTGTTGATATTAAAAAAAAACAAAGCCTAAAATTGCTTCAAAAAGTCACAAACATAATTTTTCAACTTGACAACCACCCTAGAATTTCATCTATGGGTCCTTTCTAACAAAAAAAAAAAAATAGGGTGCCATCTTGCACCCTAACATGTCTGCAAAAGTCTCAGCGGAAACACTTCTCAGAACTGATCCCCTGACAACATTTCAGGCATCAGAAACAGGAAGTAGATGTGGTTTCCTTACCCCAACCGCCACTTTCTATTTGAGCGTAAAAACAGACATGACACTGCAGATGAACGTGTGAATTACATTAATACACATGCCTAGAAGAATGTCTAAATGCTTTATTGTTCACTCTCTAATCAAGATGAGCACATTACAAAGAGATTAGAGGTGAGTATCTTCTTACAATGACATTAGAAGTCAGTTTTGTAATTTTCTGCTGATTTTTTTCTGACACCTAATTAATTAATACATTTTAGAGCTTATACTTAGTTTACTTGTCTTTAACATAAGAGCAGTTCTTTACCTTTTCCTATTTTGTGGTCTTTTGTAAAAACATTAGAAACCTTGGCTGTTAATGGTGTTTAAGACAAGCGGAGAAAGTCAGGATTTAAGCGTAGCAGAAGCTTTTCCAGTACAATTTTCAATGCAATACTCGCAACACTGATGTAGATGTCCCTCTAATAATCCTTTAGTCTTTGAGTGTGGGTCCCATATCACTTTAGCATGGTTAACAGGTTGAAGCTGGTTTGAGACTGTTTGCGTTTGTGTTTTAGAGGCTGTAGAAGTTTCAGTTTTACTTGCTAATGTAGTTGTCATCACAAATGCAAGTGTATTCAGTGGTAATACTTGCATCCCATTAGTCAGTGTAAAAGTCATGAAGCCAGGCTTAGCCTTATTGTAGTTATGTTGCTGCAGGTCTGTGACAGATGCTGTGTGTAATATATGGTGGACATGACCTTGTCTGGAAAATGTGCTGGGAATTTGGAGCCGATCTTGGGAGTTACTGCAGTTATTGTTTGGGCTAGTATAACGGCTAAACAATTAACACTTTTCCCAAGTGGGCAGAAGCCTTTCCTTTATCAGTGGAAAGGCCCTTTGACTGAGCACATGAATCCATTGTGGTTGATAGCTGTAAAAAGATGACCAATGCCCATGGAACAGAGACAGTTACAGCTACTGACAACATGGTGAATACTTTCAGAAACAAAGTTTTTGCATCTGTTTATAGCGGCATCGATGACTGCTGATGACGTAACAGGTCTGGAAGGGTTGTCCTATTTCATAGGGGAATGTTTCAACCCCCACCCCTCACAGCTCCGTTTCAAGGGATAGTGCCAAGTGCAAGTGCCAAGGGGTAGGGGTAAGAGGGAGGACTAAGGGGTGAATTGGGAGCAGGCCCCAGAGTAACACAGGCATGTCACGTCTGTACCATTGTCTAAGGTTATGTCTCATTTATTATCTTATGTTGACATTTTTGTCAGGGTCTGTTGTGGTAACTGGGTGAGCATAATATGCCCACTTTGCACTTCATGTTATAAAAGTTCATATTCTTTTTCACAGTTTGTATTAGGTTAGAACTCAAAAGTTGTTCATTTTTTCATGATTTTTTTAAATTCTGACCCAGCCACTAAAATCAGCACAATTCTATTATAATAAATACAAAATTATCACACTAGAACCCTGCTCCAATGTGAGTAAAAAATGCACACCGACACGTTTCAGATCATTTGATCTAGCACAAAAAATAATAATGCATATTAACCAATACTGCCATTAATCACTGACATATGCCAGGTTGCAAAAAAAAAAAAAAAACTGATCCAATTTTTCTGTAGTATAAACAAAAAAAATGTTTGTTTTTTTTTACATCAAAAATTTGTTTGTTTCGTTTATTTACATTAAAAACACGGCATTTAAGGTGTTTAAGAAATATGACAGTTATTGATGATTTAGTATTTTTGTTTACAACTCAAGTTGATGAAATACATATATATGTAAAAAAAAAAAAAAAAAAAAAAAAAAAAAAAAAAACTTAAAAACTGTAGGAAAAAAAATGCATGTTCCTTCCCTCCTGTGTGATCACCTGCCCCTCCCTAATATGTGGCGCATGTATCTTCTGCTTCCATTCCGTCTGTGTATATACTCCCTTTTCTCTCTAGATCTCTGCAATGTCATTGTGTTTTCCCTCAGGAAGATGTTTGTTCCAGCGTTACACATTTCCCTGCGTCAGGTCTTCATGTTTTAGACCCTGCCCATGGTTTTTTGTCAACTACAGGTATCGGTACCTCTACTTTAATTACTGTGCTATGATGTTCAGTAAAATCTATTTGATCTTGCTCCTGAGGTCTCGTACCCTTTAGCACTGAAGAGGAAATGCCCAGTGATTTCAGCAGGTGAGAGGTTCAGTTACTGTTGCATGAGATCTGTCAAAGATCCGTGAAAGGTTTTAGATTTGAAGAACATTTCATTTTTAAAGATGTGTTGGCTGAAGATAAAGTCATGTCCAGTGCTTTTTAAACATTAAAATAATATATGGAGCCATCAATCCTTATAATTAAATACAGAAATAAGCACTAATGTCTTGGTTATTAGACAAACTCTGCTTTGAACATAAACAGTAGAAAAAATACATTTCCTTTGTGGATACACTGGAAAATACTGTTATATATTAACACATTACAAATATACAAGATACATGCTTAGATGACCTGTTCTATAAAAAACATTCATAATCGTGGAGGGAAGTTTCTTCTCCAGTTTTAAGATGAATATAAAATGCTTTGAATCTGGAACAGTGTTGTGAAAACTGACTGAAAGGGAGTTTTTAATGAGCTGAGCAGAAAACTTTATTTTATTTGCAATTCGATCTGTTTATTTTCCAGAGTAGGTTACTTTGTGATATTTAGGAGATTAGGAGTAAGTTTTCATGTACACAGAAAAATCGTCTGTTGATAAATGGCATTAACAATTTGTGGTTTCCCAAAATGTACCTATAATGCATATAACGCATGCAGCTCAATTCAGGATCCTTATAATCACCTACAAAGACCGGCCTACAAAGACCATTCATTTTAATCCTGTTGCCTTCTGTTTTAGTTGATCTACAATGAGCCACTCAAAGGCGGCACTGCCGCAGATTGAAAAATGGACAACAGAAGATGTCCACCAGTGGTTGACAGAGGAAGTCAAGGTTGATAAGACTTGTGCAGACAACTTTGTTGAAGAAGAAGTGTCAGGGAAATATTTAATTGACTTTGAGAAGACAGATATCCTGGATTTGGGAATAAAGCATGGGCCTGCTGTCAAAATCAAATCTCATTTAAAAAAAATAAGAGAGGGATCAAAACATGAGCTACAGATTCCAGCTTATGTGGCAAACTGGACAAAAGAGCAAGTTTACCAGTGGTTACTACAACATGCAGATGTATACTCCAAGTATGCAGAACGGCTTCATGAGGAGGATGTGTGTGGAGACTGCCTGGTCTGCTTTGAGAAGCAGGACTTTCTGGATCTGGATGTGAAAAACGGTCCTGCTGTCAGAATTCTGAAAGAACTTCACAAGCTGAAAGATAAACCAGAACCAGCACTGGAACCCATCCTTCCTCCCACTGCACTCCAGAAGGACGCCCCACAGCCCACTCAACCTGAACTGAACCCTTCGCAACAACCACAACCCTTCGACAATACAGATCTGAAAAAAGAAGAAATAAACAGAAATGCACTCAGTAAGACTCCTATGCCTGCGGAGACAGTTCTAGAAGAGAACAAAAGTCAACACACAGGGAAGCAGCAGGAGCCAAAGCCACTGGGCTCAAAGACGAATGAAGATGTGAAACAAAAGATACCCCAAACCCAAAACACAAACTGTTGGGATGGTGAGGTAAGTATGTACACAACATATTTCATGTTGTTTTTTGGTTGATTTCATTTTGTTTGTTAATTTAAATCTGTTCCAAACAAGTCTGCAACATATTCAAAAAATGTTGGAACAGGTTCAGTTCACGGTGACAGGTGCAGAGTTTGTCTGGATGTAGGTGTTTCCTGTCAAACTGGATTCACAGGTGTCCAGAGGTTAGATCAAGAACAATAAAAATCACTTGTACAGCAGAAGGTTTAATGATACTAGGACGCATCAAATATCTAAGTTCATTCTCTGGGCAGTGTAGTTTTGGCAGTTTCCTAAGGTTATTGCAACATGCATACAATTTGTAAGGAATGAACATACTATGTATCATGCCAAAAAGTACAGCATTACCTCCTTCAAAATAAAAAAAACATAACGTGCTGCACACTTTTAATCCCCCTCGGCCAAATATAGTGCAAGATTCTGTTGAAAAGTTACTGCCCTTTAATTTAGATTAGACTGTCCTTGTGCAAAACTTCTTACATACATATTTAGATGTGAAAGTACTCAGACATTATAACTCCACAAGGCTATCTGACCTTGAAAAAGTGGTCATGGTCACCTATTTTCAATGGGCTTCTGCTCCATGCCAAGATGCATGCACAGTATACAGTTGGCAAAGATATCTCAATGCATTCTTCAGATAATGCGATTTTGTTGTTGAATTGACAGAGACAGAAAGACAATTGGTCAGACAGCTCGGCTAAGGGGTAAAAAAAAAAAGGGGGAAAAAAAGCAATATTAACGGGCTGATGCTTTATTGTTCCAACATTTTTGGAATGTGTTACATGAATCAAATTTTCACTATGTCTAATAAACTTTTTATTGCTAAACAGGTCAAAGATTTTTTGACAATTACAATTTTCAGTTTTATGTGCAAATTTCATTCTGTTCTAACTTTAGCCTAATTTTGGATAGTAGAAATCATACTTTTTGTCTGATATCTTGTGTTTTGTTCAACTCCAGACACTCCAGAGCAGTTTGAAGATTCAGAAAATCCTAGCTGACCTTCTGAAAGAGGAGCTTAAGACATTTCATTTCCATTTACAAGAATACCGCAGACATAAGAATCAACCTATTCCTCGTGGAAATTTGGAGGGCAAGGACACCATAGACACTGCAAAGTTATTGCTTAGTCACTATGGAAACGTGGATGCATTACAGGTTACACGAGATATTCTTTACCAGATCGATCAACGGGATCTTGCTTCTCGACTGGAAAAAGATATGGGTAAGACAATTAATTTAAGTCTATGATTCCAACCCTGTTTTGGTGGAGTGCAGTTATTCAGATTGGATCACTTATCTATAGGCCCCTTTCCACCAAAAGCCCAGGAACTTTATTACCAGGAATTTATTTACCAGGAACTTATTTGGGCAAAATCATTCCTAGTAACTGTGTTTCCATTGCACCCCAAAGTTCAGGGTAATTTATTAAAATCAGGTTGATGATGTATGGGGGAGCAGTAAAAGAAACTGTTCTCCAGTTCATGTACACTGAACAAAAATATAAACGCACCACTTTTGTTTTTGCTCCCATTTGTCATGAGCTGAACTCAAAGATCTAAAACTTTTTCTATGTACACAAAAGGCCTATTTCTCTCAAATATTGTTCATAAATTTGTCTAAATCTGTGTTAGTGAGCACTTCTCCTTTGTCCTTTGCTAAGATAATCCATCCACCTCACAGGTGTGGCATATCAAGATCCTGATTAGACAGCAGGATTTTTGCACAGGTGTGCCTTAGGCTGGCCACAATAAAAGGCCACTCTAAAATGTGCAGTTTTATCACACAGCACAATACCACAGATGTCACAAGTTTTGAGGGAATATGCAATGGTCATGCTGACTTCAGGAATCTCCACCAGAGCTTTTGCCTGTGAATTGAATGTTCATTTCTCTACCTTAAGCCATCTCCAAAGCTGTTTCAGAGAATTCATGAAGAAGACTGTGCGAGGAAAATGGTGGTCACACCAAATACTGACTGGTTTTCTGACCCCCCTGGACCACCCAATACAGTAAAAGTGCACATTTTAGAGTGGCCTTTTATTGTGGCCAGCCTAAGTCACACCTGTGCAATAACCCTGCTGTCTAATCAGCATCTTGATATGCCACACCTGTGAGGTGGATGGATTATCTCAGCAAAGGACAAAGGAGAAGTGCTCACTAACACAGATTTAGACAAATTTATGAGCAATATTTGAGAGAAATAGGCCTTTTGTGTACATAGAAAAAGTTTTAGATCTTTGAGTTCAGCTCATGACAAATGGGAGCAAAAACAAAAGTGGTGCGTTTATATTTTTGTTCAGTGTATATATAAACCAGCTAACCAGCAGTTAAACCAGATAGAAACACACACACACACACACACACACACACATATATATACATACACACACACACCCACATATATATATATATATATATATATATATATATATATATATATATACAGTACAGGCCAAAAGTTTGGACACACCTTCTCATTCTTCGCATTTTCTTTATTTTCATGACTATTTTCATTGTAGATTCTCACTGAAGGCATCAAAACTATGAATGAACACATGTGGAATTATGTACTTAACAAAAAAGTGTGAAATAACTGAAAACATATCTTATATTCTAGTTTCTTCAAAGTAGCCACCCTTAGCTCTGATGACTGCCTTGCACACCCTTGGCATTCTCTTGATGAGCTTCCAGAGGTAGTCACCTGAAATGGTTTCCACTTCATAGCTGTGCCTTGTCAGGGTTACTTAGTGGAATTTCTTGCCTTATTGATGGGGTTGGGACCATCAGTTGTGTTGTGCAGAAGTCAGGTTGATGCACAGCTGACAGCCCCATTGGACAACTGTTAGAATGCATATTATGGCGAGAACCAATCAGCTAAGTAAAGACAAACGAGTGGCCATCATTACTTTAAGAAATGAAGGTCAGTCAGTCTAGAAAATTTCAAAAACTTTGAATGTGTCCCCAAGTGCAGTCGCAAAAACCATCAAGCGCTCCAACGAAACTGGCTCACATGAGGACCGCCCCAGGAAAGGAAGACCAAGAGTCACCTCTGATGCTGAAGATAAGTTCATCTGAGTCACCAGCCTCAGAAATCGCAAATTAACAGCAGCTCAGATTAAAGACCAGATGAATACCACACAGAGCTCTAGCAGCAGACACATCTCTACAACAACTGTTAAGAGGAGACTGCGTGAATCAGGCCTTCATGGTCAAATAGCTGCTAGGAAACCACTGCTCAGGAGAGGCAACAAACAGAAGAGATTTATTTGGGCCAAGAAACCCAAGGAATGGACCTTAGACCAGTGGAAATCTGTGCTTTGGTCTGATGAGTCCAAATTTGAGATCTTTGGATCCAACCGCCGTGTCTTTGTGCGACGCAGAAAAGGTGAACGGATGGATGCTACATGCCTGGTTCCCACCGTGAAGCATGGAGGGGGAGGTGTGATGGTGTGGGGGTGCTTTGCTGGTGACGCAGTTGGGGATTTATTCAAGATTGAAGGCAACCTGAATCAGCATGGCTACCACAGCATCCTGAAGTGACATGCCATTCCATCCGGTTTGCGTTTAGTTGGACCATCATTTATGTTTCAACAGGACAATGACCCCAAACACACCTCCAGGCTGTGTGAGGGATATTTGACCAAGAAGGAGAGTGATGGAGTGCTGCGCCAGATGACCTGGCCTCCACAGTCACCGGACCTGAACCCAATCGAGATGGTTTGGGGTGAGCTGGACCGCAGAGTGAAGGCAAAAGGGCCAACAAGTGCTAAGCATCTCTGGGAACTTCTTCAAGACTGATAGGAAACCATTTCAGGTGACTACCTCTGGGAGCTCATCAAGAGAATGGCAAGAGTGTGCAAAGCAGTCATCAGAGCTAAGGGTGGCTACTTTGAAGAAACTAGAATATAAGAGATGTTTTCAGTTATTTCACACTTTTTTGTTAAGTACATAATTCCACATGTGTTCATTCATAGTTTTGATGCCTTCAGTGAGAATCTTCAATGTAAATAGTCATGAAAATAAAGAAAATGCAAAGAATGAGAAGGTGTGTCCAAACTTTTGGCCTGTACTGTACATATATATATATATATATATATATATATATATATATATATATATATATATATACACACACACACATATATATATATATATATATATATATATATATATATATATATATAAAAACCAGCTAACCAGCAGTTAAACCAAATAGAAACATATATATATATAAACCAGCTAACCAGCAGTTACACCAAATAGAAACATATATAAGCCAGCTAACCAGCAGTTAAACTAAATAGAAACATACATAAACCAGCTAGCCAGCAGTTAAACCAGATAGAAACATACATAAACCAGCTAACCAGCAGTTAAACTGGATAGAAACATACATGAACATATATAACCCAGTTCCTCATCAGTAAACCACACCTTAGCAGATGTCGTATCTTAATCATCTACAGTTCCATTATTAGCCAACTTTGCTTCATTTCAATTCAGCTAGCTGTAGCTAGTAACATCACACGTTTTTTAACATTATAACAGGTTACATATCTCTGTAATTAGATTACTTTTCATCTCCCTCTTTTCTCCTCTTCTAAACTGTGCAGCTAAGGCCTTAGGAGGCCTTTTCATGCTGATAAACTCTCCACCCTTTACCTGGATGCTTAGTTCAAATACCTGTCTGACGCTGTCATTTAGCTCCACTCTGTCTCTGTCACTCACGTACACACACACACACACACACACACACACACACACACACACACAGTGAGTGCAAAAAAAAAAAAAAAAAAAACGACCCATGAATCACTAAAGTAAGTCCCATATAGGACTCTGCTGCTTTGTCCCAGCTTTAGTCTGTATGTGCCAGGTAGAGTGGGGACCAGAAGATGACTGGAAACCACAAGGGACCAGACATGATGGACTGTGAAATGCCGTATGGTGCCACTAGCTAAAATTGCTGGAGGGCAATAAATCAATTTGATATCAATCTGACACTGACAAAGATAAAAATGAAGGGAATTTTATACATAATTTTTATACGTTTTAGTTAGTTTTGTAACCACAAAATACAGTTTCAGTTAGATATCGTTTTTTTCTTTTAACTAGAGTTTTTATTTATTTTAGTTAACAAAAATGTTTTTTCAATTTTAGTTTTTGTCATTTTGTTCGTTTTCGTTAACGATTATAACCTCGGCCGGGGGAAAAGTAATTTACCTGGGTAATTTTCAGTGCAAACGCACCTGGGTTTTTGAAAGTTCAGGGTAATGCTCAAAGCTCCTGCAAAAGTTCCTGTGGTGGAAAAGGGCCTTATGTTTCTTAATGTTTAATGTGAAACTACCTGGACATCATTTCTTACATCACACAACTTTATTTTTTGAAGCTAAAAATGAAAGCTTTGGGAAACAGATGGCTCTAAATGCCACTATAATGTTGATACATTGTCATAATTTAAAATCCAGTTATTAGATAATTTTCCTGCACATTAATGATCTGTGGTAATTAGGGATGTCCTGATCCGATCTAAAGATCAGCATCGGCTGCCGATCTGGCATTTTTTAGAAGATCAGATCAGATTTAGTCACAAGATCAGGTCAATCTGGGCAAGAGGGGTCAATGCCCTCTTAAACAAATGTCCTGCCCCCTCAAATTAAAGTTTCCGAAGGTAGGGAAAAGGAAAATGAGCTGCACAACAGTGGAAGACTAAAGGCCACCACAGAGTTGGGTGTACTTGACTCCGTTTATGTCTGCATGTACTCAGACCCAAAGCAGACATCCACTGGATACGTCCACGCAAACCTCAATTTTTACAAACGTGCAGACTAGGGCTGCACGATTAATCGATTTTAAATCGAAATCGGATTTTTTTAATTAGGACGATTTTTAAAAAAGGGAAATCGTAAAATCAATTTCATCTCTCTCGTGCCTGCGGGCCGCGTGCTTGCGGGCTACCGTGGGCTCTTCCTCCTATCAGTGCCAGCGGTCTGTCACAGAAGTCCGTGTAATGACCGGACTTTAAATCTGTTAATGAGCCCGCAGTACTTATAGCAATGTAAGCTGGGGCTTCACGCACGGATCCCGCAACTGAAATATAACTGCATGTGGATCACTCATCTTCCGTTGTCCCGGATCCGTACTGTACTGTCTTCTTCCGAACCAGGTCCAGGTCTCGGGGTCATCAGCCTCAGCAGAGGAGCCCAGACAGCCCTGCGCCCACACACATCCACCAGCTCCACAGATAGAATCCCTCTAGCATGTCCTGGGTCGGTCTGTTCCACGCACGGATCCCCCAGTTTAAATAGAACCACATGTGGATCACTCATATTCCGTGGTCCACGCACACATGACTGATGCCTGTCACTGACTTACAGTGGTATCACTTCTGTGGGCCCAGATACCCAGGGAAGGAAAAAAAAAAAAAAAAAAAAAAAAAAAAAATATATATATATATATATATATATATATACATATATATATGTCACAGTAGAGATTGAAATCCAGTAGGATTCCTAATCCTACTAGGACAGATAGTAATTAGGCCCGAGCTGAGTAAAGCCGGCGCAGGGCCTATTGAGTCTGCAGTGGGCGCATGGGGATGAAATCGCCAGTGACGCGGTCGCCTTTCGCCACTCTCACACATATTCACATTCACGGCACTGAGACAGACATGTGGGGGAGCTCGAGAGCTTTCAAATAAGGCCAAATATGTGGTTGCCATAGAAACGGCTACATTGTTCTTGTTCTTGTGCTCAGATTCTTATTTTTTTTCTCCTGCTCTTTGAGCTCAATTTTGACCCTCTGAACATTTACGAAAACTCACCAAATTTTGCCCAAAATTCAGAAGTGCGAGAAATTGAATTTACATATAGGTTTCGTAGAGGTCGGTAAAGAAATGTTGCGGCAGCGCCCCCTTGAAAAGTGGAAATGCACTGCGCCAATGGGAGCTCGTCCAACATAAAGTTTGTCGTAGAGCCACGAAAATCGGTACACAGATTCATCATGAGGAGACAAACAAAAAATATTATTATGGCCACACCCCTAAACCAACCCTTAGTCGGCCATATTGGATTGAAATTTCCAAAATGCTGAGTCAGCGTTTTCGCTGACGTTGTATTTTAACTATCTCCTACTAAGCCGTTTGGCCGAATGAGCTCTAAATCGGTGTACAGTATCTAGAGAAATGGGACATCAAAATTTATCCGAATTTTTTGGATTGGTGTCACTGTTTTTGTGCGACGAGGTTACAAACTTTGCGAAGTTTTTTCCGAAAATTCACACACAAAATATATATACACATACATACATACATATATATATATATATATATATACATACATATATACATATATATATATATATATATATATATATATATATATATATATATATACATACATATACATATATATATATATATTTACATATATATATATATACACACACACACATATATACATATATATACACATATATACATATATATACACACACACACACATATATATATATATATATATATTATATATATACACACATATATATATATATATATAAATTTAGTCCTCTTACTTGCTAAATTTTTCATTCACAAAGGTAAGTTCTGTAACACAAAACCAAATATTATTTATTTTTTGAAAGATGTTGAACTTTATTTAAAGCTGTTAGATAAATTTGGAAACAAAAAGGCTATAAAAAACATAAGTATTTGCTCTGGTTTGGACATTGTATTATAGTGTATTCCCCCTGGCAAACTTCTGTTATTTTCTTGTTGTATACATTGTTCATATACTCTACTTCATTCAATAAAGATTTAATTAAGAAAAAAACTTCTGTGGGTTCATCACGTGATACCATCACAGATTTGAGGTCAGAGCAGTGCCTTGCATTGTTGGCTGCTCACGAAAACGACATGCTGACTTCTGTTGTCTTTTGTAGTTTTACCCAAAAATCAAAATCAAAATCGAAAATCGAGTTTTTAGAGGAAAAAAAATCGGGATTTTTTTTTTTTGCCAAAATCGTGCAGCCCTAGTGCAGACTCCGCATACGCACAGTCGGTGTCATACAATGTAGGATGCTGTAAATGTAGGAAACTGATACATTCGACGATGAAACCTCAGTCATTTGCGGACAGTGCACACGGAGTCTGTGCCGCTCAAAGTACACACACAATGCATCCAACTCTGCGGGAGCCTTTAAAGCAATTAGTAAAGCATCTATGAGTTTCACTTTCACTTTGTACAGTTGTATGGTCTGTGTGTACTCATTGTGAGGTACGTATGGCATGGAACGCACCCCTATATAATCCTTGGATTGACCTGTCCACAGACGCGCTACAGCAAAGGTGGCAAACATATGGCCCACTGGCCAAAACTAGCCTACCAAAGGTTCAAATTTGGCCCACAGTATGAATTTGGAAAGTGCAAAAATTATACTGAAGTTATTAAGAAAAAGTGTCATAGTTGTTTTAGTTCAGGTTCCACATTCAGCCCAGTTGTGATCCCAAGTAAAATAATAGCATAATAATCTATAAATAATGACTCTAAATTTAAATCAAAATTTCATAGTAAAAAGTATCGGATTGGTATCAGCACAACTAATCATCAAAAAAATTGGATTGGAAGCAAAAAAAAAAAAAAATCAAGATCGGGACATCACTCGTAGTTATTAACCTGCAAGTTGCACTTCAAACAGGATCTGAAACAATAAACACTGTTACTGCAGATCATTTTCTTTGTACCTGGGGTAATATATGGTACTACAATTAAAGTTATTCACACAGGGGGGCAGTCATCTTGAAACCAGCTAGCTGATGACATTGGGAGGGGGTCATAGTCAGTTTACTTATTCACCAGCAGGAGTCACTGAAGCAAGAACTTGATTAGTGAGGTCGTAGTAGGTCATAGCTCACATTATACAACATTATAGCATGTTATACTTCATGAATTATCCTAGTTAATATGACAGGTCTGAGATCAGGCTCAGATTATCTAGTGGGACCAGATGTTGTTTAATCACATACAGTTGTGGAAAAAATGATTAGACCACCTTGTTTTCTTCAAATTCTTGTTCATTTTAATGCCTGGTACAACTAAAGGTACATTTGTTTGGACAAACATAATGATAACAAAAATAGCTCATAAGAGTTTAATGTAAGAGCTAATATCTATCAATTTGCCATGGTTTTCTTGATAATAACCAAAATCACTTAAATTCTTACATCAATAGCTACGGCATTGTACTGACAAAAACAGTGCTTCTAAGCATTCCATGTTTTCTTTTCAGTCTGTAACTCTACTTGGACAAATTGCCCGAAATGCATTGCCAGAGACGTTCAGAGTCATTCTGTCATTGGCCACATCATGACTCAATAAATAATACCATTTTCCTTATCAAATGTTATTATTAAATGCTGTTGGAAAGTAGTTATTTTCTTTCCTTAAACATGCAGAACAGAAACCGACCAACCCGCACGCACCACCCCCATTTGATTGCATAATGTGATCAAGCAGCATCCTGAACCTGATCTCAGACCTGTCACACTAACAATGATCATATTTAATGTAGTATCACTGTAAATTATGAACATATTATAAAGACATGTAATGTGAGTTGTGACCCACAACAACCTCAAAAATCATGTGTTTACTTCAGTGACTCCTACAGGTGAACAAGTGAACACCAGAGATGAACCCAACGAGTGACATCATCAGATCAAAAAATCTACTTTTCTGATAAATCCAAGTGAATAACACCTTTAATTCCACTGCCATAAATTACCCCAGGTACAAAGAGAATAAACCATAGCAATATTATCTAGTGTTTCATGTCTACTTTAAGGAAAACATACGGTATAATTCTCTGTCATTTAATGCTAAGGCTTCCTAATGACTTCATCACAAAATCACTCATGTTTGCCAACTTATTTACAACATAGTCAGCCTACCTACCTACACTGGAGCCACAATTTCAACAGTAGGGGTGTAACGGTGCACTCATTTGTACAGACCACTTTCAGTTTGGGGCCTTTGACAAAATACAGAGGTGTACTGAACGAATACATGTAGCCTGTGTGAAGAACGCAAACACGTGCCTTAAGTTTCCACATGAACCTTGAAGCACAACACACACAGTATGAGCAGGGTGGATGCAAGCTGAACCCATGTGCAGGGTTTCCCCTATCAATGTGATATCATGAAATCACGTAAATATACACTCCACTTTTAATTGGTGTGTTATCTGTATGCATTATAAGTTTTCCGTGTGTATGCTCATGCTACGTCAAATACCACACACTGAGGGTTAGGGGTTAGGGTTAGGTTTAGGGGTATGTGAACCAGAGATCTTGGCGAAAATTGACACGTGATCACATGGCGTTAAATAACACACAGAAGGACAAAAATGCATACATATAGCATGCCAAATGCCGTAAGAACTGGCATGACCTACAATGTGATTTCATGAGCTCAGTCTCCTATATACATTCTGCAGTGGCACTGCTGCAAAAAACTAACAAACAAACAAACAAAAAAAACACTTTATTTTGAAGCTGGGGTGCCGATAAGGGGGGGTAAACATGACAACAGAGAGTATAACAGAAGCACAGAAGCCAGGTTGGACGTTTGAAGCATGTTAAGTTTCACTTTGGTTTTATAACAGCCCCCCCACCCCCCACCCCACCCCTTTCACTGGTCTCCTTCACTGTACCAAAAATGTATCAAACCAAAGACCCCTGTACCGAAAATGTATCAAACCGAATTTTTTTCTGTACCATTACACCCCTATTCAACAGTCATTCAAATCCATTTTTTAGATACTTTCAGGGACAGATGTAATGACAGGACTGTTATGCAGAGATTCTCTGCGCTTGTTAAATTAATAATAAACTCTATCATTTGTTCAGGTCCACTGAAGCTGCAGAGCCATTCAGATGATGCTTTGAAGAGAGAATCTCACCAGGGTGATAAACTGAAAAATCTGTTAACTTGTGGTGGGAACTCACTTGACAACTATGACAGATTTGTTGTTATTGTAAACAAAAGTAAACCAGGACAGGCGGAGCACCTTCAGTTTCTGAGTACACTGAAGCTGTTCTGTGTGTTAGACTTGGATCCAAACTCTAATGCTCCAGGTGGAGTGTGCCATTCCTACAGAGACACAAGAGTGGCCAATCTGCACATCCCATCACAGTATCAAGGGCAGACAGACTCTGTGATTAAAAATCTGAACCTTAACCAGCAGACCAGCTGGGTGTTCTGTAATGGAAGAAATGACATTGACGATGAGTCCAACAAAGAGCTGGATTATAAGAACTGGTTAAGGAAATCTTGTAGTGATGTAGAACAACTGGTTTCATTCATTTGCACACCTGATGTCCTTGATGGCATAGGCCTAATCATATTCCTCCTACTTTCCCCTGTGGACAGTGAGAAAGACCCCATTTTTGACATCTACAAGAGTTTCTTAAAACGCACTGATGAGGAAAACATCATCACTATATGTGAATCTCAGAGCACATATTTGAAATGGAAGGAGCTAACCCAGGAAAAGTGTGACTCTGACATTGACCCACTATCCATATATGAGCTGACCCTCAGCCAGGTCAATGGTACTGTAATGGCACTGGAGCCGTTCAACCAAACAGAAAAGCTTCTTCCCTCTTCTGACTCCAGTGCTGTTGTTCTGAAACAGAAGGATGAAGATTTGATGACAGCTCTTGACATTTTGTGTCTGAATCACTGTGAGAACGGATATGATGAAAACAGTTCAGAATTCGCTGCCTTCAGAATGAAAGTTGAAGAGGAATTCTACAGAGGAGGGAAAGTCAAATGGTGGAACTTCTACTTCTGTGACATAGATAAAGACAGGCCATTTATTAAGAGGGACAAGTATGAAAGTCTGAAGAAACTGGTTAGAAACCAGCAAGATTCAAACAACACTTGTGTTCTGCTCAATTTCTTCCATCATCCAGGATGTGGTGGAACCACCTTGGCAATGCATGTGATGTGGGATCTCCGGAAAGAGTTCAGATGTGCTGTGCTCAAGGACAACACACTGCCAAAAGCAGAAGTGGCTGATCAAGTTATAAAACTCATGAAGCTTGAAAGTGGGAAGCCATCTCCAGTTCTGCTATTAGTTGATGATTCAAAAGATACACAAAACGCGTATGAGCTTGTATATTGCATCCGTAAAGCTCGAGAGGGTTATTCAAACAGAAATACAGATGATACAAAAAACAGCAAAGTCATTATCCTTAACTGTGTCCGTTCCCAAAGTCCTAAAGAGCAATACAAGCAGCAGAATCCAATGCAGTCCCAGTTCATTACTGCTTCACTGACAAAAGAAGAACAGAGGGACTTTGAGAAGAAGCTTAAAGAGCTCAAAGAAACTCATGAAAAGCCTGAAAATTTCTACAGTTTCATGATCATGAAAAGTAATTTTGACAGAAAATACACAGCAGACCTTGCTCACAACACACTGGAGAACTTTGATTTCAACACAAAGCAGGCTCAGCTATTTGCTTTTCTTGCCCTACTGAACACTTACGTGACAAAATCCGAAATATCTCTCTCCTGCTGTAAGGATTTTTGTGAGATAAAAATGCTTCGCTGGCATGCAGACAATGTATTAGACAGAATGAAGCCTTACTCAAACTTACTAACTATAGTCAAACGAGGGGGAGGCCGCAAAGGAGTCACAATTCTTCATCACTTAATAGCAACTGCATGTCTGGAAGAACTGGAGAAAAGCCACTCGCTAAAAGTAAGTGACATTGCCATGGAGATTCTTGAATGTGATCTGTTCTTCAGAGATGCATCTGTCCAAAGCAGATTCATGGTGTCCATTAGGCGAATGCTGATAGAGAGGCAACGCAAGAAAGATGGAGATGAGAGAGAACCATTTTCTCCTTTCATAGATAAAGTCCACAGCCAGCAAGGACGACAAACTGTCCAAGAAATTTTTGAGAAAGCATCCTCCAAGTTTGAGACCCTTGCATCCATTCCTCAAGCACTGGCAAGGTACTTGTATATCAATGAGCGCGACTTCCCAGAGGCTCTGAAATGGGCGGAAAATGCAAAAAACATCACAGAAAACCCATACACCTTTGACACAATTGGGCAGGTTCACAAAAGCAACCTGAAATCAAACATCGATAGAGTAAAGCAAGAGACATCACACAACCCAGATGACCTGAAGACCAACATCAAAATAGCAGAAAATGCAATCACAGCATTTAAAAGAGCTCAAGAGCTGGAAAGAACAGAGGATGAAAACAACAGTCTCCTGTGCCTTGCATTGCAAGCACACGGGGAACTAGAGGAGGAAACAGCTGATGATGACTCAGAGGACTATCCCAAAAACTCATACAATGTTAAGGGCTATGTTGGAGTGCTGGATATTGCCTTTCTAGTCTTTGAGATATTGGGCAGATTGCCCCTCTTTGAGGAAAGTGATCCAAAGAAGAAAAAGTACTTAAAATGTTTTTTAGAGAAAGAAATTCCAATCTCTAGCATGTATACGGAGAGTAATGAGATCAACAGATATGTAAAGATCATCAATGAAAATGAATACTTTCTCCTGAATCTGAAAACTGAAGTAAAAGACATATTTGAACATCTTGAGTGTTACTACACATATTTCAAAGCAAACACTTCAGAATTTGATTCAAAGAACCGCTTAATAGTCACTGGTCATTTCAAAAAGTATGTGATGCTTTTTTGCACTGAACCAGAAGAAAAGAAAAAAGAACGACACAACAATCCAAATCTCAGTGTGAAAATTATTACTGAAGAACGAAGACTGTTTCTGGAATGGAAACGTGCAGACACATTTGCAGGGATTCTTCAGCACCTTGACAAACCTCCTCAAGAGATCGAGAGGATCACAGAATGCTACGCGTTCCTGCAGCAACAGCAGCAGTTTGACAGCAAAGGCCAAAAGATGAAAGAAACAATAAATTACCTTCTGTCAAACGTTGTTCTTAACCTTTTGAAACCCACATCTAAACATGTGCAGAGTTACAGCTTCCTCTCCACTTTGCTTCTGAAAACTCTGCAAGATGTAGGGCTATACTACCGTTTTCCAGATCCCTATTACCTGGCTTTACTGTTGTTTTGGCCAAGTCCTTCAGAACAAAACCCAGAAATTGGTAAATATATTAGTGCAATAAAAAACTCATCTCGCAAGCGGCTGAATTTATTAGTCAAAAACAGAGGCACAGTTGCTCATGTCTACCTAGGGAAAGGAAAGGGATTCAAGAGGCTCGTCTCTAAACCTCAGCTAGATAAGAATTTCAGAGAGATGGACCGTGGCATAGACAGATGTGCCTTGGCACAACTTTGGCGAAGTGGAGATATTTTCAAATACGAAAAGATCATCAACCGCCTCCATCGAGTCAGTGGAACCATTGAGCAAGGACAGGTCTACGCCACCTATGGTACACTGAAACTCCCTGTGCACCCAGCTCTTGGTGCTGGCATAAGAAGTGGGTGGAGCACTGAGAAGGTTTCCTTTTACCTTGGTTTTGCTATTGATGGACCCCTTGCTTATGATATCCAGTATGAAAGTTAAGGCAGCTAACTTTACAGACAAAAACAAGTCCCTGTCCATAAAGACACACTGACAAAAGTTTTGCAGACAGAAACTTGTTATGTTGAACAAAACTGACTGTATGTTAATTCTCTGATCTACTGGTGCACCGCAAGGATGTGTCCTCTGTCCTCTGCTGTATATACTGAAAACCAGTGACTGCCCCAGTATGTATGAAAACCATCAGATATTGAAGTTTGCAGGTGACAGTCATAATGAGCCTGCTGAACAGTACTGAAACCTCTCATGGTACTGACGCTATTTTTTTTTTTTTTTTTAAATGGTGTCAAGAATTTTTTTGTTTTTACCTTTGAATGTTTCTAAGACGATGTGTATTATATGCGTACTGGTTTTATAATGCCATTCCTGTACATTCTGACTATGTCTGTTAACGCTTTTTCATCATTTAAGAATTTTTTGGTTTCTATCTAAAGATGCAGCACTTCTGGCAGGGGCAATATAATACACAAAACAGTCTGTAAATATCATATAATAACCTGAAAAATAAACAACTGCTGATTTTCTTGCAGGAGCCCACTGACCTAGCATCACTAACTGCATTTTGGACCGGACCCCCTCCGGCCCTTGGCTGCGCCTAGAAATTCTGTCCATAAAAATTATGAACAGAACCGGTGACAAAGGGCCCCACTGTTCTCAATTTATATAAATTAAATAACAAACTTAAAAAACAAACAAACACTGAAACATGTAAAAACCAAACAAGCCTTGACCGTGTATGGAAATTTTAATGTATTGATACCTGAGTAGACCTCTGTCTTTTATTTTAGTTTATATACAGGGTGGGGAAGCAAAATTTACAATATTTTGAGGTAGGGATTGAAAGACAGTGTATGACCAATTAGTTTATTGAAAGTCATGAGAATTTATTTGCCACAAGAAAATTGACATAATAGAAAATGTTTTTATTCTATGTGTCCTCCTTCTTTCTCAATAACTGCCTTCACACGCTTCCTGAAACTTGTGCAAGTGTTCCTCAAATATTCTGGTGACAACTTCTCCCATTCTTCTTTAATAGTATCTTCCAGACTTTCTCGTAATAGTTTTGCTCATAGTCATTGTTAAAAGTCCAGTCCCTGATGGAGGACTACGTTACCCAGGATGCATCTGTTTGACTTGTAGTTCTGCTCACTCGTGGTTGCGTATGCTTTTTTTCATTTTGGTCCAGCAGGACTGCAGCATCCACGGAGCAGAAATTGACATCCTGTCATAATTCTTCTTAATCCTGAATGTATAACCACCGTGTGCGTCCTTAAGATGTAAGTAGAGTATTTTGCATGAAAGGCGTGTTATTTCTAGGGGTTAGATAGTGAAGTTGTACCTGTGGTTTCAGTTGCTAATGCTACAGCTAAGGCCTGCCGCAGTGCTCCTTGTGCGCTCCAAAGTAGCTAGTGGATGACTATAATCTGTCAGTAAGTTATTATTGACCAGTATTTGTCTTTATTCACTGTTTATTTAGCTCGTTGTGGTATCCCCCTTACCGTTTCGTTAATTACGCCATTTAAGCCTATGACCGTAATTGGTGTTAGAGGGCCCTCTGTGGGATTCGCCATGCTACTGCGGGTCTGTTTATATGGCATTGAGCATGTGATGTTAGAGTGCCCTCTATGGGATTCTTTATGTTACTGCAGGTCTGTTATACTGCATTTCAGTGTAATGTGTATAGCGCTTTGTTACTGATACATTTCCTTTGTTCCTTGTCTGTTGCAGATAACCACACACACACAAACATTCACACACTTACACACATATGTCCACCAACTCAATCATTCAACCAATACCTGTACCAGCATCGCTTCCCATGTACCTGCTCCCATTTCTTCAGCTTCATTAAAACCTCAGAACTGTATCATTGGAGTTTGTCTGTTCCTTCTGACCAAGGAAGACTCAGTTGAAGAGCAATCCGAATCAACATACATTTAGACACACACCGTCTATTACAGTCATTCTCTTCTTTCCATTATAAACAGTCTTTATGGACACTCCAACTATTTTTGAAATCTCCTTTGGTGTGACGAGTGCATTCAGCAAATCACACACTCTTTGACGTTTGCTTTCCTGATTACTCATATGCGCAAAAGTTTCTGAAAAGGTATGGATAATAGTGTTGGGTATGATTATGACATCAATATATGTTTGGGTTCAAAACAATTGACGTAGTGCCTGCTGAGAAAAAACAACTAAATGTTTAGTGTAAATTTTGCTTCCCCACCCTGTGTGTGTGTGTGTGTATACATATATATATATATATATATATATATATATATATATATACATATTTATATATATATATATATATATATATATATATATATATATATATATATATATATATATATATATATATATGTACACACACACACACACATATATATATATATATATATATATACACACACACACACATATATATATATATATATATATATAAAATGTCCTTTACAAATACAGTTTCAGCATCAGGTTGATATCAATGCTCAGTCTGGGGAAAAAAAAAAGTGTTTTCTGTAATTCTTCAGAATGTATGTCCACATTTTGATTGATAAAGTTGAGGATTTATTAAAACAAACAAACAAACAAACTTGTGCCTGCGTTTATTTAATTATTCACACAGCGCTGCAGTTGGCCCTCTCATATACAATTGTTATGTTCCAGATCTCATCTATGCATGTGCATTGTAGTCTGTCAGAATCTGTTTCATCTACGCATGTGCACTGCATATCTGTCAGAATGTCGGCTAGTACGAAGTGGAAGAAACAAACAGGCGGGAATATATTCACGCGAACAAAAGCAATAAGTGCACATTCATTGTATTCTTTCACATTGTAACTTTTATTCATTGAAATATTTTGAAGCAAGCAACCATACACCCTGTCATAAGCATTCAGCGCAAGTCAGGGGTGGGGCAGTTGTTAGTCTGGGAATTCCCTGGGCTCTCCTGATTCAGTCAGGATCTGTAACTCTGCAGAAATCACATATACTCTACAGAAAGGGTAAGGCCTAGGAAAAAAAATGTTGTGTTTCCGGTTTCCCGACCAACCCTAGAAAAACCTGCCGACCCTAGCCTTTTTTTTGGGGGTGGGCCGCTGGCAGGGGACATAAATTTTGCGATCTGACACCAGAGTGATGAAACGTTGTAGAATAGGTTTTCTAACATGCTCTGCTTACTCCTAGTGTAATAGAAAAGGTTAAATAAAGACATCCACCAAGCCTAAGGTTCAACAATGACATCTGGGTTTAATTAATAGGATTGAAACAGATCCAAGCCGCGCCAGGCTTTGGGGGTTTCACACTAGGGGTTTCAAAGTGTTGTTTGCTGGCGTGCGACATGCGCGGTAATTTGATTAACATTCTTTGAAGGACAGGACATCGTAGGTTCACAAAATAACATGTGTGACCCAACACCTGTGCATAACGTAAAATCTGTTCCATTGACAAATTATAGCTCAACTGGGCGGGCAAAATAGCTCAAAGAGTATCACCTCTTTATCCCCCCCCCCCCCCGGCACACAAAGGTCATGTGACTGTGGCGCATTCCATTGTTAGAGGAGGTACGTGTGGGGAATAGTGGCCAAGTGTGGCTTACGATATGGTCTTAATCTATGTCATTAGGTACTGTAAACTGATTAAAAATTGTCAAAATAATCGAAAATGAAGATAAAAACTACGTCATTGTTCTAAATGCTGCAATGATTGTTATGTAAAAGCAGACAATCACTTTGTGACAACATGGACTAGTCCAAGGAGAAAATGACTTTTGATCTGTAAATAATAGCTCCTTTCACTGTAACTTGTGTAAATTTGGCTTACGTACCGTTCTACAAAGAAATTTCATTACCTGCAGGCCGTGTTTTAGATATTGTATATAGTGACTCTTTTTCTATTCTTGTTGTACTAGTTTTAGTCCCTGATGTTTGTTGCAGGTTCAGGTTTAGTCTCTGATGTTTGTTGCAGGTTCAGGTTAACCACTTAGGATATAGAACTTGGAATCAGAAGTTTAAATTTGCAGTAGCTCCATTTCAGCTTTGGAGAGAAAATTATCCGTCATTACACATGACAAGCAGTTTTGAATTGGAAACAGACTGAATAAATGTTATAACTGGAAACTATGTGACTCCACTTGTCTTACTGAGTGATGTGTCTCCATACATTTCAGTTTTACTATGTTCTATTGCATTGTATTAGTTGGATCACTAGAGTTTGGGCCAAAGTGTAAAAAAAACACAAAAAAGAGAATCCCTACCTACCTACCCTAATTTTTTCAGGACTGAAACCGGAAACACAACATTTTTTTTCCTAGGCCTAAGGTCATTTCTGGCTTACTCTGACTACATTTCAATGAACGTAAAGTAAATGACCTGTTTCACCAATCCCGTGCTGCAGAGTTACAGATCCGGAATTCCCTGACTGACAACTGCCCCGCCCCCGACTTGTGCTGAATGCTTATATGACAGGCTGTATGGTTGTTTGCTTCAAAATACTTCAATTAATAAAAGTTATAATGTGAAAGAATACAATGAATGTGCACTTATCACTACTGTTCGCATGAATGTATTCCTGCCTGATTGTTTCTCCCATTTCGTACTAGCCACCATTCCGACATATTCTGACAGATATGCAGTGCACATGCGTAGATGAGACAGATTCTGACAGATTACAATCCACATGCGTAGATGACATCTGGAACATAATGACCATATAGAGGGTCTGCACGTGACGTCACCGCTAGCGGAAGTCACGGCGGTTCCGCCCACTGAATGGCAGAAAGAGGGAGATGAGTGATACTTCAATACTGTCTAAACTGAAGAACAATATTTAATAAAAAATGGGGAAGAGCTGTTGTGAGATTGACTGTATGAAAAAGTTTGAAAAGCAGTCGGAGCTATCGTTTTACAGACACTGAAGGACAAAGAAAAGAGAAGTAGATGGATCCACAAATCCAGGAAACCAAACCTAGATCTGTCGATCCTGTTTGGTGTCAGCTAACATTAATTTATGCTGCATTTTTGGGTCCAATCAGACCTGAAATGACATATTGTTTTGGCTAACGTTACTTCTTAGTAAAGCTCTTGGTTTCATGATCAGATCATTCATGGTTTTTGTCTTCATTTTGTGATTCTGAACCTTGTGCTCCTACATGATTTGTAAACTAACTGAAACTGAGGCTAGCCTAGTTTTTCAAATACGGGGGAACTGGAGAATAAAGCTACGACGGAGTATTAGGGCCACATGAGAAAATAAAAACACCTGTCACTACGAGAATAAAGTCATAAAATATCGATATAAAACCCGTAATTTTATGATAATAAAGTCGAATACAAAAAGAATCACAATGTTGTGAGGATAAAGTTGTAGTTATAAAAAAAAAATAAAATCATAATTTAACAAAAATGTCATTTGTTCATGAGAATAAAGTCATCATATTCCGACAACAAAGCCATAATATTACAAGAATAATATCATAATTTAAAAACAGGTGGGAAAAATATCATAATTTAGCAGAATCAAGTCGTACCCTGCTGGTCCACAGCAGTAGTATCTGTGTTGTATAAAGTACTGGATCTGAACTAGACTCAGTAAACCTCCTCAGTCCCAGTAGATCATGCATATATTTACTGGGGTCAGTCCAAGGTCTACTGGAAATGCACTGTGGATCAGCTGGTTCTAGGCCCTTGTTTTGGACCCTGGCTGTCAGTTGTGATGAAACCATGTATATTTGTTTCAGGTCCAAATAGCGCTGATCCCCTCCACCCTGGATCAGGTCAGGATCCTCCATTTGTGTCCACATGTCAGTGTTCATGGACCACTTGTTCTTTGGTAGCTCGTACAGATCCATGTCCAGTCCAATTGTCCTTAATTTAATTTCATATTTCACATTTTCCCAGTCTGGCTGTGTTTACTGCTATACTCCGTCATGTTGAGCAGGTTGGTTTAAGACACTCAGTCTGACTTAGAGGGGCGTGGCTTGGGGGGGAAGTGACGTATGCGCATACCCTCTATAAAAACGGCCGACCGCCACAGCGCCATTTCCTTTTTAAGTCACGTATGGGATGTGAATGAGCTTTTTAAAAGTGAAACATTCCAACTTTAATAGAAGTTGTCTAAACACAGGGAATCTTATAAATTGCTATCATTTCAACACTCACTGGTTGATATTGTCAAGTAAAAAGACGAATATATCATGTGTGACGCTCAACCAAACAACATTAGCAAACTCTTGGCTAGCGAACCGTTAACTTTAGCATTTGACCACTGCCTAGCTAACAGTAGTTAGCTATTGAAAGTGACAAATGATACAGGAAGAAAAATGTTTATTCATTCACGTTAATTCCGTCTTGCTGTGTGTAAATTAAAAGACGGCAAAACGGATATAACAGTGAATTGACATGTTTCCTCTTATATTCTTCATCACTTTCAAATGTAATGTTAGCTAGGAAGTCATCAAATGCTAAGTAGCAGTTGGGGTCATAACCGCGAATAATGTGTCTTTAACTGTAATCTGAATAACTTTCTACTGCAGTAATGACATGCATGAAACGGTTTACTGGTTTAAAAATATAAGTCTTTAAATTTAATTGCACAAGGATAACATAATAATGGTTGTAGGACACATCTGATGGTTAACCATAGATGAACTTTGAACTTTTCCTCTCACCGTGGGTCTGTACCGGAGTCCGTGGGGCTGTTCTCCCGTGTGGTAAAGCTGCTCCGTGGACAATGACAGGGGTGGGGGTTACCTCTGCAGCCTACACCGTTGTGTGGGTCCAAGGTGAGTCCTAAAAACACACAAACTAATAAATATCCAGTGGAATGGATAAAGACAGAGGAGAACAGGCGGAAATACGTTATGATGCTTTCACGTGCTATCCAAAAGATGTTCCTTTCCGATTACAAGTGAGTTGTATTCAACTGCTTTCGTTGTCTTAGCAAAAATAAAAATAGCTGACAATTTTGTGGCCTGCTACTTGAGTAAAACATTTTGGACATGTTAATTCATCTACTACAACTACAGCAATTTTTTTCCTCAAACTGTATTCTATAAATGTGCCAAATCATCAGCTAACAGCAGCAGAACCTTAATATAAGCATTGTTTATTTTACATCCGCCATGTTGAAAAGTTCAAAGGTTATTTTCTATCCCGGCAGCTCCTCGATCAATTTTTACGACATGAGGGGGCGCTCATGTACAATTTTCCTGTTCGCATTTAATATTTACCATAATTCTTATAGCACGTGAAGTGCACCTCCAGAACCATGCTATCTTCATTTACAGACAGGTGTCAACAACCCCATTTATATAATGTCTTCTATTCCAGTTTAATTTATTTTTATTTATTTATTTATTTGTTCATTTGTATATTTGATATGAAAGAAGCTATATTTGTATTGTAAACTGTAGTGTTCTAAAAAAAAAAAAAAAAAAAAAAAAAAAAAAAAAAGTGTCCACAACCCACTATTAAGGACCCCAACAGTATGACAGTTGGCCTCGCTGTGCCTGTTAAAAAGTCTCTAATGACAAGAAAATAAATCATGTTCCGTTTTTGTCAAGGTGTTAAGGTCCAGGTGGAAGCCTCCAGTTTGGGACCCCTGATCTACATGATATTTAGAGTAGCTTCAGCATAAATCTGCACTGAATCCAACAGGAAAATCTGCCAACTGGACAGTAAACACACTTTAGCAGTTACATGAACCTTTCATGCTCCTACATTGGTAATATACTAGTGGCATCTTTGACATAAAACACATCCAATTGGATTTATTAATTAATATCTTATTTCTTTGTCATAATACACATCTATGCATTGTAGCAGATTGAGTGCATCAACAGTTTAACATGTAACTGTATTAATTTTTTAAGTATAAACATATCTGCTTTGAGAAAACCTACTGTTTCAGTGTAATATTCTGTCCACTGTAATAAATGTCCAAAGAAAATGACAAAAACCATGTGGAACAAACTACTCCCAAAAAAGTGTTTTTAGATAGTTTTTATGTGTAACCACAAGTTTTGGATTCATTTACCCATAAAGAGACAAACAGCTACTGGTGACCACAAGCATCTACTGAACTAAACTGTTTAATATCTGTTGATTATACTAATCCTATCAATACATGTAAATAATTGGTGTAAAATATAGATACTCATCTTTTCATAATTATCAGATATGACAAATTTGGACATGTTCAGAGACTCAGCGGTGAACATGGAAACACCGTCATCTTCTACAACATTGATTCACCAGTAAAACCCATAGAATTTAATAAATGACAGTAAATGGAGATGGTTGGTTTATGTTCAATTAATGATAGTTTTTTTGTTGAAAAAGTCACTTTTTCTTCAGATTTCTGTTTCTGATAAAATATGAACATCTACATAAGAAAATTGAATATAGGAAAACACATGATTTATACTGAAAAAAAAAACAAAATACAGAGGATATTATTACAATAAATGGTGATAAATCAATTAAGAACGAATAGATAGATTTAAAAAAAAATCCTTTGGAAACTTCCACAGAAGGAGCACTGGGTCTTTATGGGTTAAACATATAAGGTTTAGATAAGTGGGGAAATTCAAGTGTCACAGCAGCATTTAGAATAAAGAGAGTCTAAGAAATTATAGAAAACACAACAGGATGACAGTTAAAAGTTGGAGTCATTACTGCAGTGTTTTTCAACCATGGGGTCGCCTCACCTGGAATTCAAATGGGGTCGCCTGAAATTTCAAGTAACTGATATAAATGAAAAAAAAACCCTTACTAATAAAAAATATATGGTGAGTTGACAGAGACAATAACATACATAAAAAAGACAAACTGTGAAGCTGAAACTGCAGCACTGTGGTTCTGTTTATCTGTTAAATGTTCATCGTGGTCAGTTTCAGATGCTGCAGCTCTTTCATAATTCATAGTTTCAGTTCTTGTTTGTTCAGTATTAATTGTCCTCCTTGTAAATCCAAGCTGGACTGACTGGACAGATCCTGACCAAGGAAAATCCAACTCTCTTTGTGCAGTAATCTACACCTGGATTTACTGCCTCCGTTCATAATAACATACATTATATAGACTAAATGTCCTCTAAAATTAACATTTGTTTGCAACATAGTACAGCAAAGTATTACATGATCAAAAACAAATTAATTTTAGCACAAAAAAACCCCCCAAAAACTGTCTCCATTTTCAATGTCTGGAGTTGCCAGAAATTTGTGATGTTGACTGAAAAAGTTCAATATATGAATGAAGTCTTTGATGTTTGGAGGAGGAGGAGGAGGAAGAGGAGGAAAAAGAAGAGGAAGAAAAGGAGGAAAATGAGGAGGAGGAGGAAGAGAATGAGAACCCTCTGTTCTCTGCCTCAGTATTAGGAACAGTGACTCAGTTCCTAAATCAACAAAACTGGCAGTTTTTCCAAATAGTTTCCATGTTGAACCACATGTGAGCTGACAACTGTAGGCAACAGAGCAACTAATGAAGAATGAAAGAATCCACATGTGATGACGACCTATGAACAACAGGTGCAGACCTTCAAGTTTCAAATGAATCTAAATCACACACACATTGAAGGTTTTATTTATAGAATTGTAGAAAATGTCTCAGCTCCTATGGTCTTGGTATTTGTAGAATAAATGGAATGTCATTTCAGCACAAAGCCACAGTTTCATTCATTCTGTTGATTCATTCTGTCTATGACTTTTTTATTTGCACATAAAGTTCATCCAGAAATCTAATGACATGCTTTTACTGGATGGAAACAGAACAGACTCCTGCACCTTTTCACCAATAAAAACTACAGATTACAAGGAATTTGGAGTGACACACATTTAGCAATTTTGCCTTTTCACCGATGAAAATGAAACGATCCAGATGTGACTGAAGTGGATCCAGCTTGAATTCAGCTGGTGTCAAATAAAGTCACACAAATATTATTCAAACATTTGAAGAATTACAACCAAGTTACATGGAGTTTTCAGAGGCTCAAAACCACTAGAACACACAAGGATTCCTGAAGTATGGACCCCACAGACCCCATGGACTCCATGGTCCCCGTGGACATCATGGACCACATGGTCCCTACAGATGCTTGACTAACTCTTTATTCCAGCTGCCTTCAGCTGCTGCTTGTTTGTGGGTCTTAGTCATTTGTCCAATTACTACTGAGTCTCTGAAAATAGAGACATTTCCTTTAAGATGGATTTAATTTTTAAATATTTAATGTAATATTTCTGTTCAACTCCTTGAATTAAACGACTTTAGTCAAAACTTGACGGCTTCACTGCAAATCCACTGAGACCAAATAACAGGTTCTGTGTCCCTGTCCAAATCCTCATGGACCTGAGTGTCTCCAGGTTCAGTGTTATTTATACGTTCACAACCAAATGTCTCAGTAAAAGAGGATTTTATTGGATAGAATTTAATACAACTGATAAAAAAAGGTCCAATCAGGCAGCGTCTCCACCTGAGGACAAACCAAACACAGTCTTCATCAACTCCACAGTGGATTTTTAGGAGACTCCAACAAACCGTCTGGACCAGGATCCAGGATCTGGGCTGTTGGACACTGTTATGGTTCCACGTGTCTGTAATGTTACTGTTGTGGTTCCACGTGTCTGTAATGTTAGTTATGGTTCCACATGTCTGTAATGTTACTGTTGTGGTTCCATGTGTCTATAATGTTACTGTAACAGTTCCAAATGTCTGTAATGTTACTGTTGTGGTTCCATGTGTCTATAATGTTAGTTATGGTTCCACATGTCTGTAATGTTACTGTTGTGGTTCCATGTGTCTCTAATGTTACTGTAACAGTTCCATGTGTCTGTAATGTTACTGTAACGGTTCCACGTGTCTGTAATGTAACTGTAACGGTTCCACGTGTCTGTAATGTTACTGTAATGGTTCCACGTGTCTGTAATGTTACTGTAACGGTTCCACGTGTCTGTGATGTTACTGTAACGGTTCCACGTGTCTGTGATGTTACTGTAACGGTTCCACGTGTCTGTAATGTTACTGTTGTGGTTCCACGTGTCTGTAATGTTACTGTTGTGGTTCCACGTGTCTGTAATGTTACTGTAACGGTTCCACGTGTCTGTAATGCTACTGTTGTGGTTCCATGTGTCTCTAATGTTACTGTAATGGTTCCACGTGTCTGTAATGTTACTGTAACGGTTCCACGTGTCTGTGATGTTACTGTTGTGGTTCCACGTGTCTGTAATGTTACTGTAACGGTTCCACGTGTCTGTGATGTTACTGTAACGGTTCCACGTGTCTGTGATGTTACTGTAACGGTTCCACGTGTCTGTAATGTTACTGTTGTGGTTCCACGTGTCTGTAATGTTACTGTTGTGGTTCCACGTGTCTGTAATGTTACTGTAACGGTTCCACGTGTCTGTAATGCTACTGTTGTGGTTCCACGTGTCTGTAATGTTACTGTAACGGTTCCACGTGTCTGTAATGCTACTGTAACGGTTCCACGTGTCTGTAATGTTACTGTTGTGGTTCCACGTGTCTGTAATGTTACTGTTGTGGTTCCACGTGTCTGTAATGTTACTGTAACGGTTCCACGTGTCTGTAATGTTACTGTTGTGGTTCCACGTGTCTGTAATGTTACTGTAATGGTTCCACGTGTCTGTAATGTTACTGTTGTGGTTCCACGTGTCTGTAATGTTACTGTAACGGTTCCACGTGTCTGTGATGTTACTGTAACGGTTCCACGTGTCTGTAATGTTACTGTAACGGTTCCACGTGTCTGTAATGTTAGTTATGGTTCCACATGTCTGTAATGTTACTGTAACGGTTCCACGTGTCTGTAATGTTACTGTTGTGGTTCCATGTGTCTGTAATGTTACTGTAACGGTTCCACGTGTCTGTAATGTTACTGTAACGGTTCCACGTGTCTGTAATGTTACTGTAACGGTTCCACGTGTCTGTAATGTTACTGTAACGGTTCCACGTGTCTGTAATGTTACTGTTACTGTAACGGTTCCACGTGTCTGTAATGTTACTGTTGTGGTTCCACGTGTCTGTAATGTTACTGTTGTGGTTCCATGTGTCTGTAATATTACTGTTGTGGTTCCACGTGTCTGTAATGTTACTGTTGTGGTTCCACGTGTCTCTAATGTTACTGTAACAGTTCCACGTGTCTGTAATGTTACTGTAACGGTTCCACGTGTCTGTAATGTTACTGTAACGGCTGCACGTGTCTGTAATGTAACTGTAACGGTTCCACGTGTCTGTAATGTTACTGTAATGGTTCCACGTGTCTGTAATGTTACTGTAACGGTTCCACATGTCTGTAATGTTACTGTTGTGGTTCCACATGTCTGTAATGTTACTGTAACGGTTCCACGTGTCTGTAATGTAACTGTAACGGTTCCACGTGTCTGTGATGTAACTGTAACGGTTCCACGTGTCTGTGATGTTACTGTAACGGTTCCACGTGTCTGTAATGTTACTGTTGTGGTTCCACGTGTCTGTAATGCTACTGTAACGGTTCCACGTGTCTGTAATGTTACTGTTGTGGTTCCACGTGTCTGTGATGTTACTGTAACGGTTCCACGTGTCTGTGATGTTACTGTAACGGTTCCACGTGTCTGTAATGTTACTGTTGTGGTTCCATGTGTCTGTAATGTTACTGTAACGGTTCCAAATGTCTGTAATGTTACTGTTGTGGTTCCACGTGTCTGTAATGTTACTGTAACAGTTCCATGTGTCTGTAATGTTACTGTAACGGTTCCACGTGTCTGTAATGTAACTGTAACGGTTCCACGTGTCTGTAATGTTACTGTAATGGTTCCACGTGTCTGTAATGTTACTGTAACGGTTCCACGTGTCTGTGATGTTACTGTTGTGGTTCCACGTGTCTGTAATGTTACTGTAACGGTTCCACGTGTCTGTGATGTTACTGTAACGGTTCCACGTGTCTGTGATGTTACTGTAACGGTTCCACGTGTCTGTAATGCTACTGTAACGGTTCCACGTGTCTGTAATGTTACTGTTGTGGTTCCACGTGTCTGTAATATTACTGTTGTGGTTCCACGTGTCTGTAATCCTACTGTAACGGTTCCACGTGTCTGTGATTTTACTGTGACGGTTCCACGTGTCTGTAATGTTACTGTAGTGGTTCCACGTGACTGTAATGCTACTGTAACGGTTCCACGTGTCTGTAATGTTACTGTAACGGTTCCACGTGTCTGTAATGTTACTGTAACGGTTCCACGTGTCTGTAATGTTACTGTAACGGTTCCATGTGTCTGTAATGTTACTGTTGTGGTTCCACGTGTCTGTAATGTTACTGTTGTGGTTCCACGTGTCTGTAATGTTACTGTAACGGTTCCACGTGTCTGTAATGTTACTGTAGTGGTTCCACGTGTCTGTAATGTTACTGTATGTGGTTCACGTGTCTGTAATGTTGATGTAACAGTTCCACGTGTCTGTAATATTACTGTATGTGGTTCCACGTGTCTGTAATGTTACTGTTGTGGTTCCACGTGTCTGTAATGTTACTGTTGTGGTTCCACGTGTCTGTAATGTTACTGTAACGGTTCCACGTGTCTGTAATGCTACTGTAACGGTTCCACGTGTCTGTAATGTTACTGTTGTGGTTCCATGTGTCTATAATGTTAGTTATGGTTCCACATGTCTGTAATGTTACTGTTGTGGTTCCATGTGTCTCTAATGTTACTGTAACAGTTCCATGTGTCTGTAATGTTACTGTAACGGTTCCACGTGTCTGTAATGTAACTGTAACGGTTCCACGTGTCTGTAATGTTACTGTAATGGTTCCACGTGTCTGTAATGTTACTGTAACGGTTCCACGTGTCTGTAATGCTACTGTTGTGGTTCCACGTGTCTGTAATGTTACTGTAACGGTTCCACGTGTCTGTAATGCTACTGTAACGGTTCCACGTGTCTGTAATGTTACTGTTGTGGTTCCACGTGTCTGTAATGTTACTGTTGTGGTTCCACGTGTCTGTAATGTTACTGTTGTGGTTCCACGTGTCTGTAATGTTACTGTAACGGTTCCACGTGTCTGTAATGTTACTGTAACGGTTCCACGTGTCTGTAATGTTACTGTTGTGGTTCCACGTGTCTGTAATGTTACTGTAATGGTTCCACGTGTCTGTAATGTTACTGTTGTGGTTCCACGTGTCTGTAATGTAACTGTAACGGTTCCACGTGTCTGTAATGTTACTGTAATGGTTCCACGTGTCTGTAATGTTACTGTTGTGGTTCCACGTGTCTGTAATGTTACTGTAACGGTTCCACGTGTCTGTAATGTTACTGTTGTGGTTCCATGTGTCTGTAATGTTACTGTAACGGTTCCATGTGTCTGTAATGTTACTGTAACGGTTCCACATGTCTGTAATGTTACTGTAACGGTTCCACGTGTCTGTAATGTTACTGTAACGGTTCCATGTGTCTGTAATATTACTGTTGTGGTTCCACGTGTCTGTAATGTTACTGTTGTGGTTCCACGTGTCTCTAATGTTACTGTAACAGTTCCACGTGTCTGTAATGTTACTGTAACGGTTCCACGTGTCTGTAATGTTACTGTAACGGCTGCACGTGTCTGTAATGTAACTGTAACGGTTCCACGTGTCTGTAATGTTACTGTAATGGTTCCACGTGTCTGTAATGTTACTGTAACGGTTCCACATGTCTGTAATGTTACTGTTGTGGTTCCACATGTCTGTAATGTTACTGTAACGGTTCCACGTGTCTGTAATGTAACTGTAACGGTTCCACGTGTCTGTGATGTAACTGTAACGGTTCCACGTGTCTGTGATGTTACTGTAACGGTTCCACGTGTCTGTAATGTTACTGTTGTGGTTCCACGTGTCTGTAATGCTACTGTAACGGTTCCACGTGTCTGTAATGTTACTGTTGTGGTTCCACGTGTCTGTGATGTTACTGTAACGGTTCCACGTGTCTGTGATGTTACTGTAACGGTTCCACGTGTCTGTAATGTTACTGTTGTGGTTCCATGTGTCTCTAATGTTACTGTAACAGTTCCAAATGTCTGTAATGTTACTGTTGTGGTTCCACATGTCTGTAATGTTACTGTAACAGTTCCATGTGTCTGTAATGTTACTGTAACGGTTCCACGTGTCTGTAATGTAACTGTAACGGTTCCACGTGTCTGTAATGTTACTGTAATGGTTCCACGTGTCTGTAATGTTACTGTAACGGTTCCACGTGTCTGTGATGTTACTGTTGTGGTTCCACGTGTCTGTAATGTTACTGTAACGGTTCCACGTGTCTGTAATGTTACTGTTGTGGTTCCACGTGTCTGTAATGTTACTGTAACAGTTCCATGTGTCTGTAATGTTACTGTAACGGTTCCACGTGTCTGTAATGTAACTGTAACGGTTCCACGTGTCTGTAATGTTACTGTAATGGTTCCACGTGTCTGTAATGTTACTGTAACGGTTCCACGTGTCTGTAATGCTACTGTAACGGTTCCACGTGTCTGTAATGTTACTGTAACGGCTGCACGTGTCTGTAATGTAACTGTAACGGTTCCACGTGTCTGTAATGTTACTGTAATGGTTCCACGTGTCTGTAATGTTACTGTAACGGTTCCACATGTCTGTAATGTTACTGTTGTGGTTCCACATGTCTGTAATGTTACTGTAACGGTTCCACGTGTCTGTAATGCTACTGTAACGGTTCCACGTGTCTGTAATGTTACTGTTGTGGTTCCACGTGTCTGTAATGCTACTGTAACGGTTCCACGTGTCTGTGATGTTACTGTAACGGTTCCACGTGTCTGTAATGCTACTGTTGTGGTTCCACGTGTCTGTAATGTTACTGTAACGGTTCCACGTGTCTGTGATGTTACTGTAACGGTTCCACGTGTCTGTAATGTTACTGTAACGGTTCCACGTGTCTGTAATGTTAGTTATGGTTCCACATGTCTGTAATGTTACTGTAACGGTTCCACGTGTCTGTAATGTTACTGTAACGGTTCCATGTGTCTGTAATGTTACTGTAACGGTTCCATGTGTCTGTAATGTTACTGTTGTGGTTCCACGTGTCTGTAATGTTACTGTTGTGGTTCCACGTGTCTCTAATGTTACTGTAACAGTTCCACGTGTCTGTAATGTTACTGTAACGGTTCCACGTGTCTGTAATGTTACTGTTGTGGTTCCACATGTCTGTAATGTTACTGTAACGGTTCCACGTGTCTGTAATGTAACTGTAATGGTTCCACGTGTCTGTGATGTAACTGTAACGGTTCCACGTGTCTGTGATGTTACTGTAACGGTTCCACGTGTCTGTAATGTTACTGTAGTGGTTCCACGTGTCTGTAATGTTACTGTTGTGGTTCCACGTGTCTGTAATCCTACTGTAACGGTTCCACGTGTCTGTGATTTTACTGTGACGGTTCCACGTGTCTGTAATGTTACTGTTGTGGTTCCACGTGACTGTAATGCTACTGTAACGGTTCCACGTGTCTGTAATGTTACTGTAACGGTTCCACGTGTCTGTAATGCTACTGTAACGGTTCCACGTGTCTGTAATGTTACTGTAACGGTTCCACGTGTCTGTAATGTTACTGTTGTGGTTCCACGTGTCTGTAATGTTACTGTTGTGGTTCCACGTGTCTGTAATGTTACTGTAACGGTTCCACGTGTCTGTAATGTTACTGTTGTGGTTCCACGTGTCTGTAATGTTACTGTTGTGGTTCCACGTGTCTGTAATGTTGATGTAACAGTTCCACGTGTCTGTAATATTACTGTTGTGGTTCCACGTGTCTGTAATGTTACTGTTGTGGTTCCACGTGTCTGTAATGTTACTGTTGTGGTTCCACGTGTCTGTAATGTTACTGTAACGGTTCCACGTGTCTGTAATGCTACTGTAACGGTTCCACGTGTCTGTAATGTTACTGTTGTGGTTCCATGTGTCTATAATGTTAGTTATGGTTCCACATGTCTGTAATGTTACTGTTGTGGTTCCATGTGTCTCTAATGTTACTGTAACAGTTCCATGTGTCTGTAATGTTACTGTAACGGTTCCACGTGTCTGTAATGTAACTGTAACGGTTCCACGTGTCTGTAATGTTACTGTAATGGTTCCACGTGTCTGTAATGTTACTGTAACGGTTCCACGTGTCTGTAATGCTACTGTTGTGGTTCCACGTGTCTGTAATGTTACTGTAACGGTTCCACGTGTCTGTAATGCTACTGTAACGGTTCCACGTGTCTGTAATGTTACTGTTGTGGTTCCACGTGTCTGTAATGTTACTGTTGTGGTTCCACGTGTCTGTAATGTTACTGTTGTGGTTCCACGTGTCTGTAATGTTACTGTAACGGTTCCACGTGTCTGTAATTCTACTGTAACGGTTCCACGTGTCTGTAATGTTACTGTTGTGGTTCCACGTGTCTGTAATGTTACTGTAATGGTTCCACGTGTCTGTAATGTTACTGTTGTGGTTCCACGTGTCTGTAATGTAACTGTAACGGTTCCACGTGTCTGTAATGTTACTGTAATGGTTCCACGTGTCTGTAATGTTACTGTTGTGGTTCCACGTGTCTGTAATGTTACTGTAACGGTTCCACGTGTCTGTATGTTACTGTTGGTGTTCCACGTGTCTGTATGTTACTGTAACGGTTCCACTGGTCTGTAATGTTACTGTACGGTTCCAACGTGTCTGTAATGTTACTTGTAACGGTCCACGTGTCTGTAATGTTACTGTACGGTGTTCCTGTGTCTGTAATATTACTGTAACGGTTCCAGTGTCTGTAATGTTACTGTTGTGGCTTCCCCGTGTCTCTAAGGTACTACTGTAACAGTTTTCCACGTGTCTGTAATGTTACGTAACGGTTCCACGTGTCTGTAATGTTACTGTACGCTGGTCAACGTGTCTGTAATTGTTACTGTAACGGTTCCACGTGTCTGTAATGTTACTGTAACTGGTTCCACGTGTCTGTAATGTTACTGTAACGGTTGCCACACTGGTCTGTAATGTTACTGTATGGTTTCCACATGTTCTGTAATGTACTGTAACGGTTCCACGTGTCTGTAATGTTAACTGTAACGGTTCCACTGTGTCTGTTAATGTTAACTTTGTAACAGGTTTCCACGTGTCTGTAATGTTACTGTAACGGTTCCACGTGTCTGTAATGTTACTGTTGTGGTTCCACGTGTCTGTAATGCTACTGTAACGGTTCCACGTGTCTGTAATGTTACTGTTGTGGTTCCACGTGTCTGTAATGTTACTGTAACGGTTCCACGTGTCTGTGAATGTTACTGTAACGGTTCCACGTGTCTGTAATGTTACTGTTGTGGTTCCACGTGTCTGTAATGTTACTGTAACGGTTCCACGTGTCTGTAATGTTACTGTTAGTGGTTCCACAGTGTCTGTAATGTTACTGTAACGGTTCCATGTGTCTGTAATGTTACTGTAACGGTTCCACGTGTCTGTAATGTTACTGTAACGGTTCCACGTGTCTGTAATGTTACTGTAATGGTTCCACGTGTCTGTAATGTTACTGTAACGGTTCCACGTGTCTGTAATGTTACTGTTGTGGTTCCACGTGTCTGTAATGTTACTGTAACGGTTCCACGTGTCTGTAATGTTACTGTTGTGGTTCCACGTGTCTGTAATGTTACTGTAACAGTTCCATGTGTCTGTAATGTTACTGTAACGGTTCCACGTGTCTGTAATGTAACTGTAACGGTTCCACGTGTCTGTAATGTTACTGTAATGGTTCCACGTGTCTGTAATGTTACTGTAACGGTTCCACGTGTCTGTGATGTTACTGTTGTGGTTCCACGTGTCTGTAATGTTACTGTAACGGTTCCACGTGTCTGTGATGTTACTGTAACGGTTCCACGTGTCTGTGATGTTACTGTAACGGTTCCACGTGTCTGTAATGTTACTGTTGTGGTTCCACGTGTCTGTAATGTTACTGTTGTGGTTCCACGTGTCTGTAATGTTACTGTAACGGTTCCACGTGTCTGTAATGCTACTGTTGTGGTTCCACGTGTCTGTAATGTTACTGTAACGGTTCCACGTGTCTGTAATGCTACTGTAACGGTTCCACGTGTCTGTAATGTTACTGTTGTGGTTCCACGTGTCTGTAATGTTACTGTAACGGTTCCATGTGTCTGTAATGTCACAGTTACGGTTCCACGTGTCTGTAATGTTACTGTTGTGGTTCCACGTGTCTAATGTTACTGTAACGGTTCCACGTGTCTGTAATGTTACTGTTGTGGTTCCACGTGTCTAATGTTACTGTAACGGTTCCACGTGTCTGTAATGTTACTGTTGTGGTTCCACGTGTCTGTAATGTTACTGTTGTGGTTCCACGTGTCTGTAATGTTACTGTAACAGTTCCACGTGTCTGTAATGTTACTGTAACGGTTCCACGTGTCTGTAATGTTACTGCAACGGTTCCATGTGTCTGTAATGTTACTGTAACGGTTCCACGTGTCTGTAAAGTCTTTCCATTTTTCCATGACAGTACATTCACCATGATTTAATGAGTTTATATACTTTATTTAACAGCTGAATATTCACAACACTATATTTGTAATGTAGTAATGTCAAATTTTTCATGCCAATTCACTTACACTACATACAAAATTATTAGTTATGTTTTAATTTTCCACTTAGATCCAATTTAAAATATAAATATGACTCATTTTCAGAAAGTCCTGCCATCTAAATAAAAACTCTCCATCTCAATAGGGTGACGCCAAAATCCCACTAAGAAGCCAAGTGGACTGGAAGCTGTTGAAAATTCACTACCACAGACTGGATTACATGAAAAAGAAAAAAAACCATGTAGTTTGAGTTCTGCAGTCTTGATGGTATAAACAGCTGTAGTTCGAATGTTAAGGATCATTCAAAAGAACATTTATTCCAGTTGAGACCTTCGACGTCCTGCACCAACTGGCCAACACTAACTCATGGTCAGTCCTGCTAAAAAGGTATTTCAACACGCAACTGAAAAGTCTGAGATGTACAAAAGATTATGGTAAAGTAAAACATGATGGTTAGAAAAAGTGGAGATGTCAAGAGATGGACGGAAGGAGGGCTCAGAGTAGAAATGAGGAAACATCTGTAGAAAACCGGTGAATTGAAAGGTTGAAACTAAAGTGGTTCTGAGATCCATAAAATGCCTGACCTCATGTCAAGTCAGTAATTATTAAAAACAGCAAAATGTTTTTTTTCCTCCCGATACATCATCTTTGTAATTTACTTAGAAAACATATGCATTTGTTACTGTGCAGAATCATTCAAAAACATTTGGTCATTAGTGTACAGGTGGAGGTGGAGTCGACGGTGGCGGGTTCGGCTCCGTTCAGGCGTTTGTAATAATCATCAGAGCAGGACAGGACGTCTGTTGTCTCGTCTCACACAGATTTCCCTGATCAACTGGCTTGGCGAAGACTCGCGGTGTGTTGAGGTTGTAGACTCCTGCTTGGAGGAAACAGGCTCTCAGAGTCAGACACAGAACTTCCTGGGCCTTCAGCTGCAGCTTGTACTGGGTTTGACCGACCCAGGTGAACGGGCTGTAGACCTCCAGAGAGTCCGGACTGGAAGACAAACAGCACAAACCACACTCACTTTTACACAATCAAGCTGATTCAGCCTCTGCATTTAAGCCCTCCTAACATGCACACGCAACCTAGCATTAGCATTAGCATTAGCACACATTAGAAGCAGTGAGCTGCAGTTGAAGGTGTTCGTGGACCTCCAGATCTTCATCAGTACCATGGTCAGGGGCACCGCAGGAGAATTAACCCATAAGAAGCTGTTTTTAATGATGGACGATGCAGCGTGGTGGTAGGCAGGTGGAGGTACGAGGGGATATGTAGTATATACATATGTAATGTACCCACAGTATATACGTATGTAATGTACTCACAGTATATACATATGTAATGTACCCACAGTATATACATATGTAATGTACTCACAGTATATACATATGTAATGTACTCACAGTATATACATATGTAATGTACTCACAGTATATACATATGTAATGTACCCACAGTATATACGTATGTAATGTACTCACAGTATATACGTATGTAATGTACTCAGAGTATATACATATGTAATGTACTCAGAGTATATACATATGTAATGTACTCACAGTATATACATATGTAATGTACTCACAGTATATACATATGTAATGTACCCACAGTATATACATATGTAATGTACCCACAGTATATACGTATGTAATGTACTCACAGTATATACATATGCATGTACTCACAGTATATACATATGTAATGTACCCACAGTATATACATATGTAATGTACCCACAGTATATACGTATGTAATGTACTCACAGTATATACATATGCATGTACTCACAGTATATACATATGTAATGTACCCACAGTATATACATATGTAATGTACCCACAGTATATACGTATGTAATGTACTCACAGTATATACATATGCATGTACTCACAGTATATACATATGTAATGTACTCACAGTATATACATATGCATGTACTCACAGTATATACATATGTAATGTACCCACAGTATATACATATGTAATGTACCCACAGTATATACGTATGTAATGTACTCACAGTATATACATATGTAATGTACTCACAGTATATACGTATGTAATGTACTCACAGTATACACGTATTCAATGTACTCACAGTATATACATATGTAATGTACTCAGAGTATATAACTGTCCATTGTTTTCTACCTCTTCAAATGGATTTGCATTTAGAAGGATTGCAGTTTACATGAACTCTAAAACAGAGTCCAACAGAGGCTTACTTGGTGCTTTTGTGTCGCAGGTCAATGATGACATCAGCCTGAGCCAAGGAGCAGTTGGTCAAAGTCAAAGTAACAGGAACCACACAGAGACTACGGACAAACACACACAACAGCAGATGGTTATTCAGCAGGCCTTTACTGTGGACCCCAAGGCACAGGGACTGTACCCATCATATTTACTATTATTATTATTATTATTATTATTATTATAAAAGAAATGTGGCCCAGAGTGTTGGAAATGCACCCAAACATATTATTGCATAAATGTGCAGCCTGCTCTTGAAAACTGTGCTATTATTCGGATTGACATTTGATGCATTGATTTTGTTAAAGTTGCAAAAAACCGTCCAGATTTGTCCTTCTGAAATGAATAGGGCCATTTTCAAGTAGCTCCCGTTCCCACACGATTGATCCTAAAGTTATTCCGTCAAAACGACAAATGTGCCCAAAGATTATATATGTGACACATAGTACAGATATCACACACAGTTGTGAAAAATTGTTCAATTCAGTTCAAATCAATTTAATTTCTAGAGCCCTACATCACAACAAAAATAGTTGGAAAAACTCTTCTTTCAAAGACTATTGACATGTTTATCGTTTGTTCATCTCCAGACCTCTAAGCGTACAGAGTGCTGATTTTTCTCATTCACTCCAGTGTTAAATGTTGGTCACTAACATGTTGGATTATCTCCACTTTACACAGTCTCTGCTCATTCACTTTGGACTTTTTTCCTCATATTATACATCGATGTATTCGCAAGACTCACCACAAACCGACCTGCAAGACCTTTGGAGATCAGATGTCGGGTTATGGATGTTCATCAGTTTGTTTGAGAGGTGGTTTCTTAGTGAATTAGTGAACGTGCAGGGTATTCAACCAAACCACTCCTTCCAATCCACCCGTTTGTCCAGTTCATCAGACCTCACACCACTAGACTGTTTTTATGTGGATCCCTAAAAGACAAAGTCTACGCTACGAGACCTGGAACAGGCGCTGAACTGAGAGCAGCCACTGAACATGAATGAACACAAATACCAAGGAACTGTTTGGTGATGTGTGCGATTCTACTGGTTGGCGTTGTCAGCAGTGGTGGTTAGTGGTTTGACATCCCCTTAAGGGTCCCTTTAGTGGTTTGACACCCCCCCCCCCCCCCCCCCAAAAGGGCCCTTTAGTAGTTTGACCCCCCCTTAAAGGGCCCTTTAGTGGTTTGACCCCCCCTTAAGGGGCCCTTTAGTAGTTTGACCCCCCCTTAAAGGGCCCTTTAGTGGTTTGACCCCGCCTAAAAGGGCCCTTTAGTGGTTTGACACCCCCCCTTAAAGGGCCCTTTAGTGGTTTGACACCCCCCCTTAAAGGGCCCTTTAGTGGTTTGACACCCCCCCCTTAAAGGGCCCTTTAGTGGTTTGACACCCCCCCTTAAAGGGCCCTTTAGTGGTTTGACCCCGCCTAAAAGGGCCCTTTAGTGGTTTGACACCCCCCTTTAAAGGGCCCTTTAGTGGTTTGACACCCCCCCTTAAAGGGCCCTTTAGTGGTTTGACCCCGCCTAAAAGGGCCCTTTAGTGGTTTGCCACCCCCCCTTAAAGGGCCCTTTAGTAGTTTGACCCCACCTAAAAGGGCCCTTTAGTGGTTTGACACCCCCCCTTAAAGGGCCCTTTAGTAGTTTGACCCCACCTAAAAGGGCCCTTTAGTGGTTTGCCCCCTTTAATGGTTTCTGTGCCGTTGGTTTTGTTCCTTTACTTATAAACAGTCCGTCTTTGGTTCTAGTTCTTCTTTTCCATCACACCTACACAGAAGTCCACAGATCCAGCCCGAGGCCAGAACACAGAGTCCTGTTCCTTCAGGACATGTGCACATGTTCAGTTATATTTCGGGGCTTTCAGTTGCCCTTCAGAGCATTAGCATAGGTTCCACACATGAGCAGAGCTGTCACCTGTCCTGGACGAAGGCGTGGCTGTAGCTCTCAGGGTACTGGAGGCTGGTCTTAATCAGCTGGGACAGTTCTGCAGAAGGAGGGACGACTGGAGGAGGGACTTCAGACTTGAACTTCAACAGCACCATCTCCTGAGCTTCCTGCAGTGTCCCCAGTAAAAAACACACCATTTAAGTGGTCGTACTCAAAATAATACAAAGTTTATCTTTAGGCTGAAGCTGCTGTATGTACTGATGTGATTTAAAGAACAGTTCATCAGCTGTTAACTCCAGTGTGTGTCGTATTATCAACGATACTCATTCTATTATTCAGTTCTGTATGTAGTTTATAAAACTGGAATTAACATGAGTGAATAAAATATTTGCCATTAATTAACAAGTAACTAATATGCATTCAGTATCTGTTTAATATCACTTTATCCAGGGTGTCCATGTTCACTGATTTTTAAAGTGAACCTGTACTGGTCATGTTTAACGCCTTAACTGTGTTTGGTGTTTGACTTAGAACAGAGGCACACATTCAGGAAAAATCCCCATAATGCACCACACTGGACCTTTAGGAGGTGAATAATGGGTGGGGTCAGAACCTATGAGAGCAGCCATTGGCTGTAAGTGAAGTATCATCATCAATTCCAGGTGATCAGTACCAGTAAACCAGTATCAGTACCAGTAAACCAGTATCAGTACCAGTAAACCGGTATCAGTACCAGTAAACTGGTATCAGTACCAGTAAACCAGTATCAGTCAGTCAGACAGATTGAGTTAAAGTACGTGTTAGTGTTTGTTCAGTTGTGACCTTTCCACTCCTCTGTTGTCCCAGAGATGTGACCCATCACTGGGTTGGGGTTCATGCTGTTACCATGGTAACATGTATGCTAGCTTCACTGTCCTGGTTGTGCAAAGGTGCTGCCATGGTACAGTAGTTAAATGTCATTAATGCTTCATGATATAAAAGGGAAAATATGAGACTTAAATACTTTTCTCATAAATAAAACAAACCTTTTCAGCTTTTGTTAACTAAGGCTTTTCTTATAATAGCTAAAAAAAAAAACCCCTGTAACTAAAAAAACCCAAATGTGAAATGTAAACATCCAGTGGTGTCCTGGTTCAGAATGACACACAGGCTGAGAAAAGACCATTCATTCGGTCCACATTTAAAAGGAGGTTTTGTTTGGTGAAAATGTGCCGTAGGCTGTTCCCCACACTGATGTGACCCATGAAGTTAGAGCTGACATGAGAACGTACAGTCCATTAAATGAAGGTTTGAATACACAGGTGGAAATGAACTCTGCACTCAAATTCAATACAGATTCTAGTCACATGTCAGACTGAGTCATTTGTTCCATGGAATTCAAATGCATCTTTTTCAACGACAGACACCAGTGTTTTCGACAGCTGTGGAAACACTACCTTTCTGGGAGTCAAAGAACTGGCCTCTTTTCCAACGGTCTGCAGAGCCACGTGGAGTTGACCTTCCAGGATCAGCTGTTTGTTGTCTTCAACCACGTAGGCCTGGACACACAAACACAGCACACAGGGTTAAGGCTAACCCTAACCCACACAGGGTTAACCCTAACCCTGTTAAAACACGACATTTTCAGCTGACATGTGGATTTATCAGCCACCAGCTGCTGTTCCTGTCCTTGGGTTGTGAATATTTGTATGGACACAACATTTAAAGTGTATATAATAAATACATCCATCCATCCATCCATATATATATTCACACACACAGCATCACATAATTTTTTAGGTTATGGTTACAGTTGAAATTGAAAAGAATTCTTAACTTTATTTTCTTCTTTGTTGCATATACTTACATACAGCATTAAAACAGACTTAATTGTCTTTACTCAGGAAGTGCACCAGTATTGTTTTGAATGGATCAGAATTGTAGACTCCTAGATTTCGTTGTGATCCTGTTGTGAAACATCATGGATAGTTCAGTCATGTTCTACCAGGCTTTGGTACCCATGACTAAGACATGCATCAAATTCTACCTTACTTTGTATTTTCTTAAAATGGAACATTTTTTTCTGTTAAACATTTGATATGTTTTCTATATTTGACTGTGAATAAAACATGGATTTATGAGATTCTGTTTTTTTTTATTATTATTTTAGCGTCCTAACTTTTTTGGAAGTGGGTTGTATAGGACATTTTTACAGAAGATACTAGAGAAAAATGGAAAACTCTGTACCGGAGTTACAAATAACACCGAATGCACTGGTGTTACAAATAACACCGAATGCACTGGTGTTAAAAATAACACTGAATGCATTGACATTACTAATGACACTGAATGTACCGACGTTATGAATAACACCGAATGCTCCAAAAGTTATTTTTATTGTTATTATTATTTTTATTGTTGCTGTTCTTGTTGTTGTTGTTATTATTGTTTTTCCTCTTCTTCTTCTTGTTATTGTTGTTATTCTTGTTCTTGTTGTTGTTATTCTTATTCGCTGTATGAGTTGACCTGGACATACTCACCTTCCAGATGACGATGATGTTGAGGTCCAGTTCATTACACTTCTTGAGGATGCTGCTGATGTCACTGGTCCGGTTCTCAGCGCAGACTGGAGGCTGACTCTTACCATAGGATGATACTTTAGATGGCGCCACCTGCTGAGACTCTGATGTCTGACAGCAACGGAAGAAAAAATCTCCACAGGGTGTTGAAGAACTAATAATCTGTGTAAATAAAAGAGGAAGAGATGTGCTGTGAGTGCAGGAGTAAAACCAGAGCACATCAAGGACCGGACCTGAAAACACTGGGTCACTGTCAGGGTTAGCAGGACTTTTATTCAAACTACAGGACACGTTTCATCATCAACACAACAACTGCTCAGTGTAGAAAATACACAATGTGAGCATCTTTTACCTCGGCATCATTTACCATTTGTATTTATTAATTCCAGTCAGGATCTGGAAAAAGTAGCTGTGACAAGAGCAGGTTTACCACAGTGTAACATCATTAAACCACAGTCTGTAAGTGTCTATTAATGTCTGAAAATGTGAAAGACTTAAGGCCTTAGACTAAAGACTTAAGGCCTCAGACCAAAGACTTAAGGCCTCAGACCAAAGACTTAAGGCCGTAGGCCAAAGACTTAAGGCCTCAGACCAAAGACTTAAGGCCTCAGACTAAAGACTTAAGGTCTCAGACCAAAGACTTAAGGCCTCAGACCAAAGACTTAAGGTCTCAGACCAAAGACTTAAGGCCTCAGACTAAAGACTTAAGGCCTCAGACCAAAGACTTAAGGCCGTAGGCCAAAGACTTAAGGCCTCAGACTAAAGACTTAAGGCCTCAGACTAAAGACTTAAGGCCGTAGGCCAAAGACTTAAGGCCTCAGACTAAAGACTTAAGGCCATAGGCCAAAGACTTAAGGCCGTAGGCCAAAGACTTAAGGCCTCAGACTAAAGACTTAAGGCCTCAGACTAAAGACTTAAGGCCTCAGACTAAAGACTTAAGGCCGTAGGCCAAAGACTTAAGGCCTCAGACTAAAGACTTAAGGCCGTAGGCCAAAGACTTACGGCCTCAGACCAAAGACTTAAGGCCTCAGACCAAAGACTTAAGGCCGTAGGCCAAAGACTTAAGGCCTCAGACCAAAGACTTAAGGCCGTAGGCCAAAGACTTACGGCCTCAGACCAAAGACTTAAGGCCGTAGGCCAAAGACTTAAGGCCTCAGACTAAAGACTTAAGGCCTCAGACCAAAGACTTAAGGCCTCAAACCAAAGACTTACGGCCTCAGACCAAAGACTTACGGCCTCAGACCAAAGACTTACGGCCTCAGACCAAAGACTTAAGGCCGTAGGCCAAAGACTTAAGGCCTCAGACCAAAGACTTAAGGCCTCAAACCAAAGACTTAAGGCCTCAGACCAAAGACTTACGGCCTCAGACCAAAGACTTAAGGCCTCAGACTAAAGACTTAAGGCCTCAGACTAAAGACTTAAGGCCTCAGACTAAAGACTTAAGGCCTCAGACTAAAGACTTAAGGCCTCAGAGGAATATGCATAGAGGGAAGGGAGCTCCTGCTGTTTCCGTGTTGTGTCTGTAGCAGCTGTGTAGTGTGTTTGTTGCTTTTTCATGCCGCTGCAGGCAGCTGTGCAAACCTCCGTTTCCCACAGTGCATGTCGCGACAAAATTCCGAAGATGCCTGAGGTACCTCCAGGCTCTGTTTGTAAACAAATGGTTTGTTTCTGGTGGATGGTGCTAAGAAACTGTTCACCATGAGGGAAGAGATTCAGGTGAGTAATGACAGAAAGACTAACGGATTCATGATACTGAGGATATGACTGAGGTTGGATAGATCTGAGGACAAACTGGTGATGAAAGTCTACTGCAGCTTTAAGACTGAGACAAAAACCCAACCATGAAGAACTACTGTGACAGGCTCCAACTTAATGCAACCTTAACAAACCCCAACTGAACCAACTACACTAACCTTAACTGAACTAACCCTAACCCTAAGGGCCCAGAGGTCACTGGTATCCACTATACTGTCCTATAGTTTCTCCAGATTCTCAGGGATCTTATAAACAAAACACTGATGATGGAAAAACCTTCACAATATTATGTGAAGAACATATTCTGACATTATTACAGACTGGTAAACCTCTGCCCATATTTACTTTGAAAAAATAAAATTCTCTTTATAGATTCTCATATTACTGACCTGTTGCAAATTAACGTAATTGATTGCAATATATTCCTGCAGCTGTTTATTTAACACCACTTACTGTTCAAGACCCTTGTTGCTCATGACATTTTAGAGACATCCAACCCTGCCATCAAATTAAAAAGTCATTCATTCATCCATCATCTGATCTTTTTAAATGGTACCTTTTTTCAGTTTAAAACTTTTGACTTTTTTCTATGTTTGATTGTGAATAAAATATTGGTTATGAGATTTTCAAGTCACACTGTTTTCTGCTAATGAAGTTCATTTTGTCTTCTGTTAATGTAATTAGACTTTTCTTTTGTTCAGACAAGGTATAGATATTAGATGTTACCCGTTGGACAGTTTCGAATGTGACTCAAGTCTTCCTCAGAAGCGTCAAGACTGGAGTCACAGTTGAAACTGTCCAACAGGTAACATCTAAAAACTATACCTTGTCTGAACAAAAGAAAAAAGTATATTTACATACTGTTTTCTATTGACAGTTTTCAATGACAGTTTGTACCCAAATGTGTTTACTCTTCCATGTTTTGTCATGTTTGGGGAAAAAATGATGTTTACCTGCTCATTTCCTAGATTCAGGTCTGCAAATGTGTATTTAGCTATTGTGTCCGGAGAAGCTAGAAAGAGACAGAAAACAACAAAAACATTAACTATTCAAAACCATCCATAAAATCCCATCAGAGGGATTCCATTAATACATTGTACTTCCAGTACCTTGATGGAGTTTGCATCGAATGGCCCTGAAGCACAACTTGGCTCTTTCTCTGCTTGTAAGTTTACAGTCTGGTAGAAAAAAGAGACACAGACACAACTTATGACATGATGAGCTCACACAAACACCTACTTAATAATAATAATAATAATAATAATAATAATAATACATTTTATTTGTATAGCGCTTTTCATTGAACTCAAAAACACTTTACATACAGCAGATAAAAACAGACCAAACACATTAAAAACAGATAAAAGCAGGTGCAAAAGGCAGGTATGCAAATATAAAACGGTAGCCTCCGGTAGTACCAAGGGTTCCTCTGCACTTAGTTGGGGTGAATATAAAACAATTAAACATTAAGATTAAACATTAAAATCAATCTTAAATAAATGACTTTTAAAAGGGATTTAAAAGTGTTGAGGTCGGAGCAGTGTCTGATAGAAGGTGGGAGGGAGTTCCAGAGGTTTGGAGCAGCAATGGAAAAAGCTCTGTCCCCCCCAGGTTCGGTGCTTATGTTGTTGGGTTATTTTACGTAGTAATTGAACCAAAATTTTACATTAGAAGTTGTAGTAGTTTAAAAATGAAACTCCTCCAAAGTTTAATGACAAAGTGCCTGATAGTTGGCACTGATTTTTGAACAGTGTTTATTCACCGACTTGAAAGTTTTCACCTTGTTTTTAAAAACTGATTCAGCATCAAACTACTTGGTCTTATTTTAACAAAATTAAAAAAAACCTTTGATGTCAAAGTAAGGACTTTTTTTTGTTTGTTTGTTTTACAAACTATTTTTGTAAAGGTAAATCCAATCATATCCAAAAACTTTGAATAACTTCTGATGCCCCACTTCTCTTGATAATGCACACAGATTTTGAACACATTCGGCAAAACGCTCAAAGATGGGTTCATTCAAATATGTCGGAGAAAACGCAGACTCAGCGTTTGGGAATTTTCAGTCCAAGATGGCTGAATTCTGGTTTGTTTTGGGCCATGGCCATAATAGTATTTTTTGTTTGTCTTGCGATTAATGTGTGTACCATTTTTCATGGCTGTATGACAAACTTTACGTGGGCCAAGGTCCCATTGGTTTAATGTATTTCCACTTTTCAAGGGGGTGCTGTCGTGCCATTACGGACATCTATAAAATCTATATGTAAATTCAATTTCACGCTTCACTGAATTTTGGGTAAAATTTGGTGAGTTTTCGTAAATGTTCAGGGGGTCATATTTGTGCTCAAATTGCAGCAGAAAGAAAAATAAACAATAATAAAAATAATAATAATAAGAAGAAGAAGAATAGTAACAATAAAAATAATAAAAATAATAATTGTAACAACAACAACAACAATAATAATAACAATAATAATAATAATAACAATAACAATAATAATAATAATAATGACAGCATGCGTCAGTGTTTCACCTTTGTCCTTGCTTGGGTTGATGAACTTATGGAGGCGCCAGTGTCGACTGCTGCTCGACACTTGGATAATGTGGAACTCTTGAACACCAGCTTCACTCTGACAAACACCAAAAACACCATTAAAATGAAAAGCTGAGTTCTGCACCTGTCACGATTTGGGAAATGTCAGATTCAATAAATACCACTAGGGTTAAACCCAGCGTACCCCCAGTGTGTTCCATGTTCTACATCTTACTGTATTAATGTTCTCCACGTCAACAAACACCAGGGCTCCATCGCTGCTTCCCTGATCTGAAGGGTGGTGCTGAGGGACGCTGCTGTGACACGCTGACGCCTGGACACTGAGCGAACGACTGGCACAGATGAACACTGTGTGGCGTAACACCCGATGACTGCACATGAGCAAAGAAGACGCACACAAAAATACACTTCAATAGAAAAAGGATACAGATGGTCTGTAAGTAAAGGGGCAGATATGTGCATTATATCCCATAGTTCTTACACCACATCCAATAACTGTGAACACATCAGTATTACAATAATTATCAGATTTAATAACTTTTCTGTACATCATTTTTAGTCATTTAGACAAAAGAAAAGACGATACTGAAGAATGGATTTCAGGACCTTCTTGGTGTGATATTGGTCCGAACTACACCACCACGACACTGAGGTACGAAAAAACAGGACACCGAGGTACGGAAAGACATGACAATGAGGTACGAAAAGACCAGGAAAGACACACTCTGACGTACAAAGAACATCTGACAGGACCGATTGGAATCAGAAATAATACAAACCAAAATAAAACAAGAATATAGAGCCATGGAGACCCTAGAACCATAGAAACCCTGACCCTATGGATATAGACCCACAGAGACCCTACCCTATAGATATAGACCCATGGAGACCCTAACCCTATAGATATAGAGCCACGGAGACCCTAACCCTATAGATATAAACCCACGGAGGCCCTAACCCTATAGATATAGAACCACTTAGACCCTAACCCTATATAGAGCTATGGAGACCGTAACCCTATAGATATAGAACCACTTAGACCTTAACCCTATAGATATAGAACCACTTAGACCCTAACCCTATATAGAGCTATGGAGACCGTAACCCTATAGATATAGAACCACTTAGACCTTAACCCTATAGATATAGAGCCACGGAGACCCTAACCCTATAGATATAAAGCCGTAGAGACCCTAACCCTATGGATATAAAGCCATAGAGACCCTAACCCCATAGATATAGAGCCATGGAGACCCTGACCTTAAGGATATAGAGCCACGGAGACCCTAACCCTATGGATATAGACCCACAGAGACCCTACCCTATAGATACAGACCCACGGAGACCCTACCCTATAGATATAGACCCATGGCGACCCTAACCCTATAGATATAGAGCCATGGAGACCCTAACCCTATGGATATAAAGCCATGGAGACCCTAACCCTATAGATATAAACCCACAAAGACCCTAACCCTATAGATATAGAACCGCTTAGACCCTAACCCTATATATATAGAGCTATGGAGACCCTAACCCTACAGATATAAACCCTCGGAGACCCTAACCTAACATAGTACAATCTAAGTTCAACTCCTCAGAGTCTGGGGTCCGTTGAAACCACCACTTCCTTTGACAGTCCTCTGAAGTAGGCTGCTTAGCTTGTTGCTAACCTTCTCCAACCAGATGTTCCATTAGCTCCGCCCCATTCAACACCTGAACACCGTCCACTATCTGTCACAGTAGCAGAGGTGAGCATTTACCTGAGGTGGGAACACTTAGTCCTGAGAAAGCAGCTGGGTAAGTGTTCCAGCCCGTCTAAGGACGGTCCTACCCAAATGTGTCAATCTGTGCAGAAGATCATCATTGGGAGTCTGCAGTTAGGGTTCGGGTTCCAGCACCGATGGAAACATCCAAAACCAGTACCCAAAGGGCGTTCAGCTGAGCTACAGAAGACAACTCCAGACTGGTTGTCCTCACCTCATCCGTGTTGAAGACCCTGGAGCATCTTCTTCTGCATCATTGAGATTCCACATCCATGTCAGAGGGTGGTGCTCTACATGCTAGCCCTACCCCGCTGTCATGTGGATCAACAGTATTTAACTCCTTACTAGTTATTTCTCAACCCTCTGGAATAGTCTTCCCCATCACATCAGATTCTATAGACACCTTCAAGCGACTCTTAAAAACTCACTTTTATAAACAAGCATTTTATTAAATCTCTTCTGTTTACGCCCCAGTGAATTCATGTTACTGACTTGACTTCTTCCCTGGAGTCTCTGTGCTTTATCACCTCACAGGTTTTCCCTGGATCATCACCGGTTTTTCCCTAGATCTTCACAGGTTTTCCTAAGATCATCTCTAGACCTGCTGCTGTGGTCCGGCCTCTCTCTACCTTTGTCATCACTCACTTATCCATATAATTACCATAGTGTTTATTATACTGTTCTATACATGTTCTAGTTCGGTTATCTGTGCATGTGTCTCCACCTACCTCCCCCCTCTCCCCCAGTCTCTCTCTATCTCTATCGCTCTCTCATTTCTCCTCCTTTACTTTCTTACTCTAACCCCAACTGGCCAAGGCAGACGGCCATCCTTAAGGAGTCTGGGTCTGCTCCAGGTTTCTGCTGTTAAAGGTAGTTTTTCCTTCCACTGTCACCAGTCGTAAGTGTTTGCTCCTGGAGGATTCTGTTGGGTTTCTGTAAATTGGCTTAAAATTTGATTTGATTTGTCTCCCCTTTATGTAAAGCACTTTGTAACATGTTGTTTTAAAAAGTGCTATATAAATAAAGCTTTACTTACTTACTTTTCTTGAATGTGTTTTTGTCAGGAATAGATGGATATGATCACATAAAACATGTCGTGTTCCTCCAGCAATGATTAAGTACAAGTCAAAGTGTTAGATCTGCACTGTTTGATCAACTACTTATTTTGGGTTTGTACAACAGTTTACAGACAGTGACAGATATGTGTACCTGATTTTGCCTCCTTTCTCCGTGTTCTCATAATAGAACAGAAAGTTGATTTCATGGACTCCCTCCTGGTCTGGTCCTCTGAGCCACAGGGGAAGCTGTGTAGATCCTCCTGGTTGCAGGGTTCCTCCAGATATTGGAATCTCTATCACACCTGGTGCTTGGCTGAAATCCTCGGCTGAAACCAGTATTTCAGCAGCTCCAGACCCTGTTTGGGACCCGGGTGGTTTGGCCAAGGTTTTATAAGCGGAACAGTTCTCAGCTGAGTTGGGGCTGACGGGTGTCGTAACTTGACTCCCAAACGTGAAGAAACTGGGATGTGTGGATGCCACCCGCAGGCCACACAATGCAACTGCACTGACATTACAGAATTCAATGTAGGCCTTTCTGATCTCACCACACAGTAAAGCCGTAGGAAACTTCAGGAAGAACACCTGAAAGACAACGGCAGAAATCATGAGCACAAACTTTCCATTTGCCTTCATTTTCCACATTCATGTCCCTCTGCAGAGGAATCTAACAGACTACACATGACTATCTATGACTAAATGTCCCCATGATGTTTCCATTAAGTACTTCTGATTATATTAGAACTATATAATTATATCAGTTTATAAGTAAATCAGAACATTTTTAATGAGAACTGTCCAACTGTGTCATTATGTTTTTACCTTTTTCTTCAAAACTTAGTACACAATGTTCCAGTGTTCTTAGGTATCACTTATACGTAGAAAGTCTTATTAGAAAATATATTTCACCAGTGTGGTTAAAAATGTAGTGACTAGTGTCCGTTGACTACACCTTCCACTGACTTCTACATCACTGACCTCTACATCACTGACCTCTACGTCACTGACCTCTACATCCATTCCTGTCAGTCTACAGCTGTTATTTCGCTACTTCTATTACACCAAGTTCCTACAATTTCATCAGGAACATTTCTTTGGAATAACTGAAAATGTCCTAACTGCACAGGGACAAGCAGCTGACCAAACTCTACAGCGTGTGAATCCTTTGATACCTCCATGAGGGGCATCGGTGGTGTTATGATGGGATTCAGACGCTGATCGGATCCATGTCGAACCAACATCTTGTCTTCTTTGGTCTGATTGAGCCGCGGACCTTGGATCTTCAAGTCCTGTCTGCCAGTAACCACCATATCCAGTCCAGTTTGTTTACCTGTTTACAAGAAAATCCACACCATGTGATACTACAGCGCTTACTGTGGTTGATCTGGAAGGGAACACAATCCAAACAGATCAACACCGATGGACTGTCATACATGTTCTGTTGGAAAACTCCTAATTAAACACTGATGAACCCACAACTCCACCTTCAGTGTGTTCCTGAAAAAACACTCTTGAAGAACTTAACAACTCATGTTTAGATTGGAAGCATTAAACACAACACTTCAGCTTCTGTTACCATGTTGTTATCATGTTTTCATCTAAACTCCCCCAAAAATACCTGAAAAAAATAAAGGTGAACAATTCCACTGCAAGAATGAGCTCCACTGTTTGTCCCCTGATTGAGAGAAGGTGGCGCTGAAGTCCCAGGTCATATGAGGTTAGGGCTAGTGTTAGGGTTAGGGTTAGGCTAACCCTAACCGACTGAATGAGCAGGAAACAGTCACTAAGTGTGGAAAAAAACAGCAGAACACAACCCATATAAAGTACATGCAAATGTATAAAACTAACCCATATAAAGTACATACAAGTACATAAAACTAACCCATATAAAATACATACAAGTACATAAAACTAACCCATATAAAGTACATACAAGTACATAAAACTAACCCATATAAAATACATACAAGTACATAAAACTAACCCATATAAAGTACATACAAGTACATAAAACTAACCCATATAAAGTACATACAAGTACATAAAACTAACCCATATAAAGTACATACAAGTACATAAAACTAACCCATATAAAATACATACAAGTACATAAAACTAACCCATATAAAGTACATACAAGTACATAAAACTAACCCATATAAAGTACATACAAGTACTTAAAACTAACCCATACAAAGTACATTCACAAAATATGATTTCTAGTAGGCCTGTAAAGGTACACAAAATTTTCAGTTTGGTACGTTTTTGGTTTTGAAAGCCATGGTTCTTTTTTTTTTCGGTTCAGTACGGGAAGAAAGAAAACCCCTCAAAATGTCTTTAATACATTTATTATGAATATTTGAACATCCCCCCCCCCGATTATTGGTGACAATAGAATATAGAAAAACAGGAATAATATAATTCTGCTGCTATAAATCAAACATAAAATAAATAAAATATTACTAAATGTATTTTAAACATTAGTTTTGCACTTTTCCCTGAAAGGTAGTTTTGAACAAACAAAAATCAAATCACAGTCCTGTCAGTTCACATTCTGCAGAAAAATAACAACAAAAACTCCACATAAAGTGCAACATTAACAAGAGGGCAAACTCGTATTCTCAGAACTACTGTCCAGGAGGAAACGGCAAACCTCCAGGAATATGTCAAGAAAATGGCCCCAATGGCCAACTGATAAGTGAATGCTTCAGGCAACAAAAGCCCAGTAAGGACGAGGACCCCGAGGGGCTATCATGGAAGGACAAGCCCCTGCATGGCATGGACCACCGGCAAATTGAGGAAGTGGCTGATACCGAGAAAACATACCAGCGGCTGGAAAAGGCTGGACTGAAAGACAGCACAGAGGTATTACTCATGGCTGCACAAGAACAGGCCCTGAACACCAGAGCAATAGAGGCCGGGGTCTACCACACCAGACTAGACCCCAGGTGTAGGTCTACCACACCAGACTAGACCCCAGGTGTAGGTCTACCACACCAGACTAGACCCCAGGTGTAGGCTGTGTAGAGAAGCCCCTGAGACAGTCCAGCACATCACAGCAGGTGTAAGATGGTCCTGGCAAGGCATACATGGAACAGCATAACTAGGTAGAGGACATAGTGTACAGGAATATCTGTACTGAGTATGGACTGGAGGTCCCAGGGTCCAGATAGGAGACACCCCCGAAGGTGACAGAGAACAAACAGGCCAAGATCCTGTGGGACTTCCAGATCCAGACTGACAAGATGGTGATGGCCAATCAGCCTGTCATAGTGGTGGTGGATAAACATCAGAAGACAGAGGTAGTGATAGATGTAGCAATCCCAAGTCATAGCAACATCAGAAAGAATGAGCACAAGAGGCTCGAGAAATACCAAGAGTTGAAAGAGGAGATAGAGAAAATGTGGGGTGTGAAGGCAACAGTGGTCCCAGTAGTGAAAGGGGCACTAGGGGTAATGACCCCCAAACTGAGAGGATGGAACCAGCAGATACCAGGAGCAACATCAGAGATCTGATTCCAAAAGAGCGCGATCCTAGGAACAGCTAAGATCCTGCACAGAACCCTCACATATACATATACATATACACACACACACACACACACACACACACACACACACACACACACGCCTGTACATTAATGATGCTTGTGGCTGAAATCAGGTAGAAAAACACCAGATTTTAACAATTCACTCCTATCTTTGACTGTTCTCCTCTCAGTCAAAAAAAAACTACAATGGTTTGAAAACCCAGTATTATGTGAGGGTTCATTACCTTCAGTGGTAGCACTGTGGTCTCCAGATGAAGCTGCAGCCAGGTTATACACCACACCCACAATGTTCAGCTGTCCAGTTCTGTGGGGCAGCAACTTGAGTCGGGCCTGAAGTCAAAAGTAAGAGTGTTACTATCCCCACATTCAACACTGGGGGACTGGGCTGACCCTAACCCTGACCCTGACTATTATTATTGATATATATGGTCTATTATTATTCATATATTTATAGTCGATTATTGGTGATGTATATGGTCTATTATTATTACTACTAACCCTAACCTTCCTTACCCTAACCCTAACCCTGGGGCAGACTGACAGAAGCGTGGTTGCCAGTCTGCGCCTACGGCCCCTCCCACCACCACCGAACATTCATACACATTCATACACCAGTGTGAGTAGCAGTACTGGTGTATTTGTTCACTGTGATGCAAGAGATTCAGGTGAGTAATGACAGACAGAGTAATGGATTCATGATACTGAGGATATGACTGAGGTTGGACAGATCTGAGGAAAAACTGGTCACGAAAGTCCACCACAGCTGTAAGGCCCACCTTTGTGTTTCTCTTAGTGGGTGATTGTACACTGTTTTTTCAGTTTCCTTTTAGAACCCCTAAAAGAGCCCATTAGTGGTTTGACCCCCCCTAAAAGGGCCTTGGTTTTGACCCCTTCAATGGGTAGGGTGTCTACACTTGTGTCTACAGCTGATGACCCTAACTCTAACTCTAACCCAGTCTAGTTCAGTCGTACACTTGTGTCTACAGCTGATGAACACTACCATCCACCCAACATAGGAGCTACTTACCATTTTGGTCTCCTCTGGACTCAAATGAAACACAGGGATGATTTCATTGGTAATGATGTCATCGTTCAAAGTCATCTGAAAGATAATACGGAGACGATGAATATTGTAAATGTTTTTTTCTGGAACTGAACAACATTCGTATTTGTACAACAGACAAATGTCCCAGATGCCCACCCCAGAAGCCAGGCTCTCCTCATTGGTGACGACCTCTCCATTAGCCTCATCCTTTGACGAAGATCCACCATCTGCAGTGAACCTCCACAGAAGTGAGAGGCTGGACAGTTCCAGGGACACCTTCAGAGGGTTCCTTAAGGTCACCTCTACTATGATTGGTTCTGCAGAGAAACAAACAAAACCAAAGTCTGTCCACAACAGTTATATTCAATATGATGAGATATAGAAGACAGAGAGATAGAAGATCAGACAATACTGAAACCAAAACAGTATGCTCTGCTTCTGCCTGGACCTAACCCCCCCTGGACCTCCAATGGATGCCTCTCTAACCCTAACTCTACCATTAACCCTAACACTAACTCTAACCCCCCATATCACACCATGTACTTGTGCACCCATGATGATGATGATGTAAATACGTAATAGTACTTAAAGTTCAATTAAAATCATTTATATAAATATTTAAATAAATACCAAATTTCTTACTTTTCTCTATATTTTACATTTTCACTGGTGTTTTTCTGTCTGTCTTTTTTCTCTGTGATTGGTTGTTGTTTGTTGCTGCTGGTAACTGTGAAATTTCTCCATGGTGAGATGAATAAAGTCGTATCTTAACACTACTGTCAAGACTACCAAACAACACTTGACCCTGGGACCCCAGAGCCCACCCTGTTGGACTTCTTACCCTCCACCACAGCCAGGGGCAGGCGTAGGTTGTCGGTCTGGTTGTTCAGACAGTACTGTGTAGGTTGGAAAGTCACTGGAATCACCCCCCTGTTGGCAGAGGCTACCAGCTGCTCCTCCAGATGAACCCACATGGCTGTCAGATCCTGGTCATACTCCTGGTCCAGGGAAACGTGTGTTGCTGCCTGCTTTTCGCCTAAATATACAGGGAGATTATATTCAGCATTTCATTCAACTTGCTGCAAAACTACATAAAACATTTTTTTCCAATATATATATATATATATATATATATATATATATATATATATATATATATACACACACACAAACAGGCAGATATACTCAAAGCTATATTTCTTGAGCTTTTTATTTACTGACTGCCTTTTTATTGTTTTTACTGTTTGCACAAACATTAAGTCGATAATAAATGAGGTCTATATCTCATTATATTGTGAGAAAAAAATAAAAGCTGAATTATTTCACAAATAAAACATCCTGAGCATAAATGATATGTTTTCAGGGTGTAATTTCTTCAGAATGGTTTAGGTTTGGATAAATCCTGTGACCTTCTGCAAGGCGGCGTTCATGTCCGAAGTAGACCCGAGTGGCTGAACCCTGGATGCACGGTAAAGGCAGTTCAGGAAGGATGGCTTCACTTCCTCCGATTACACTCTGCAAATTCACAACAAAAATTACACAGTTATGAAACTACTTTTGAAGTTTTTAATATTTACAAAACCCCAACAGACTGAAGGCCCCCACAGAGTCAGGTGTACTTGACTCTGTGGACGTCTGCGCGTACTGAAGGCAGACGTCCACTGGACATGTCCACGCAGAGCTCTATTTTAACACCCACGCCAACTCCGTGTAAGCATACTGGGTGTCACACAATAGACTGGTCGGTGGGAAGTCTTCACATTGACCTGTTTTAAATGTGACACCGAGCTGATTGGACTTGATCGGTACGCTGGACTATGAAAGCTCAAAGGTCTGCGGACAGTAAGCACACAGTCCAGCCGACAGCGGAAGCATTTAGACCAGTGTCCCAAACACGCTGTATGTTGACTTTCACATCTACAGCAGCCTGGATGGTTTTTCACACACTGTCATGAGTACTACTGGCTGATCCTAAGGCTTTCAAACACCATTCATTAGGAAGGATCACCTGAGACAGACCAGATACCAAGAAGAAGACAGGGACAAAAAGAATCACATGACACCAGGAACAGGGATCTATGTGTAACCTGTGTTCATTTAACTGAACCTGGGCTAGATTTCACCCTATCCCTAATAACCCTAACTCTAACCCTAATAACCCTAACCCTAATAACCCTAACCCTAACAACCCTAATAACCCTCACAGACCCTAACAGAAGGACAACCAGAAAGACAACCAGGAGGACATACTGGATCAGACCTGGCAGATCCAACCAAGCTTAATGCTCATGCTCCATGTCTTCTTTTCCATTTTTTTGTGAGAGCGTTCCAACACCACCTACAGGCCTGGCATCAGTACTACATCATTTTTGGGCATTTTCAGTGGTTTCGTGTGGACGCAGATATTTCCTGAAAGGACTCCGTGTTTACAAAGCCCTTCATTGAAAACGACAAAGGAAAAGATCGGATATGAAAAGATGTGGTTTGGTGTGGACATGGCCTCAGTGGTCTGCATAAATTCACGAACACATTCTAATTGAGTGAAGATTCAATATTGATTAAGTGTATGTCATTGAGCACAACCAGTAAAGCAGATGAAATGGTCAAACTTGACACATCAACATCAACATTATTGAAGTATTGATTGATTCACACCACTTCATGGAAAATATTCCACCTTAAAAGCTGTGTGCTAGTTTTTGAGCTGCGCAGTCATTACCATGGTAACCACAGCAGATCCAGCCTGTTCAGATGTTCTGGGTTTGTTCATTCAGATAAAAAAACCCGTGATCCAGGACTGTCCAACCCTGGTCCTCCAGATCTACTGTCTGACCCTGGTCCTCTAGATCTACTGTCCAACCCTGGTCCTCTAGATCTACTGTCCAACCCTGGTCCTCTAGATCTACTGTCCAACCCTGGTCCTCCAGATTTACTGTCCGACCCTGGCAGGGCTCGGCCAGTTTCCTACTCATAACACTATGAGATACGGGGCGATGCGGACCGTGCCGCCGGAGGGATGTGAAAGTGAAACGTATCGCTCATTTATGCAGAGATGATTTTCTTTTGTATGAAATATATGGTGTGGTGGTAACGATTTTGCCGTGGCGTTGAATCGTTTTCCTTCTTCTTTTTAAACCCTAATTGCTCTCACACATCTGCTTTTAAGTATGAAGGTGCTGGATTTATATTTGCCGCCATTCTCTTGAATCTCTTAGCTCTGACTGCGCAAACATGAGGAGAAAGACGTGGGCGTCTGTGTAAAGACAGTATCTAGACAGGTAAGTTGCTAGAAATGCTCTACAGTGACACTAGTGGCCGGCTAACCTAATCGTTCTTCCTGCAAAGCAAACGGGGAGATGGGCGGCGAGCAGAGTGCCAGACGGAACACGGGGGATTTGAATGGGGCTTGATGTATCGATCCTTGCGGCTGAAAAATCGATACTTTCTGGGGAAACAAAATATCGATATGTATCGCAGAATCGATAAAATCGCCCAGCCTTATGGAGGACCAGGATTGGTGAGCCCTGCTGTGACCCCACCTACAGGGCATTCGATCCAATGTGTAGGGACCCACTGGGCCTGCCCACTCAGAGCAGGGCTCAAACTCATTTTCTTTCAGGTTCCACATTCAGCTCAATTTGATCTCCAGTGGGCCGAACCAGTAAAATAATAACAGAATAACCAATAAATAATGACAACTCCAAATTTTGGTCTTGGTTTTAGTGCAAAAAACCCCCATTAAATTATGAAAATACTTACTTTTATAAACTATCCAAACAAAAAAGATGTGAATAACCTGAAAAAAACTGAAAAATAAGTGCAATTTTACAATATTATGCCTCAACTTATCATTTCTACATGTACATTATGGATCAGATCTACAAAGACACTAAACACTGAGTAACAGGCAGAAAATAGTTAAAATTATGCTTAATTTTCTTTAGACATTTCAGGTTGTTCATATTTGTTCAGGTTATCCATATTTTATTGTTACAGGATAGTTTGTAAATGTAAATATTTTCATAATTTAATGTTATTTTTTGCACGAAAGACAAAAAATTTGAAGTTGTCATTATTTATGGGCAAAATGTAATATTTTTTCACATCAAACCGAGAAGAAACAATGGAGTCATTATTTTTTGTCGGTTATTATGTTATTATTTTATTTGAGATCATATTGGTCTGTATGTGGAACCTGAACTAAAATGAGTTCGACAGCCTTAACAGTGGAATTTTTGCACTTTGCAAATTCATCCCACGGGCCAGATTAGAACCTTTGGCGGGCCGCATTTGGCCCCCGGGACATACGTTTGAGACCCCTGACTCAGAGTACCCTCCAGGATGTTGATCAGCTGTTCCAGGGCTCTACTCACCACCATGGACTTACCTTGAAAACGTACAGGTACTCTCGGAGGAAGGCCCCCTGCTGGGTGGACGTCTGCTGGCTGTCATTGACCAGGATTTGTCTGAAGGCTGTTACAGCGTTCTCCGGCTGGCGAAGTGTGAACGACTGACGGCCAATGGTGAAGTTGATATGGTCCTCTGCCAAAGTCCAGCCCCTCCCCTTGTAAACCTGCATGGCCTGACAGTAACAACGCAGAGCATGTCTTCTCTACAGAGAGACGGAAGAGATGAAGAAGAAGAGCATAAGAAGGAGCATCAGATATGGACCCATGCTAGACCACATACGGACCCACACTAGACCACATACGGACTCACAGTAGACCGCATACGGACTCACAGCAAGTTAACAAAAAGTAATGAAATGATGAAAACTACAATTGTAAAAACATTTTTGTTAACTGATATACATAAAAACTATAATTAAAAGAAAAAAACGATAACTAACTGAAACTGTATTGTGTGTTTACAAAACTAACTAAAACATATAAAAATTCTGGATAAAATTCTCTTCATTTTCGTCTTTATCAATGTCGAATTGATTTAAAATCGATTTATTTCCCTCAAGCAATTTTAGCTGCTGGCACCATATGATATTAAATGGTCCGTCACTTCTCATCACTTGTCATTTAGTGTCGTCTTCTGGTCCCCACTCTACCTGGAAACATGCAGACTAAAGTTGGGAGAAAGCAGCAGAGTCCTGTCTGGGATTTATTTGAATTCAACAGTGAAGAAGATAAAAGATATAAAGAAACTAAAACTAAACTAAAACCAAGCATTTAGAAAATAAAGAAAACTAATAAAAACTAGCAAACCTGCTATAAAAACTAATTAAAACTAACTGAATTAGAGAAAAAAAGTCAAAACTAAATAAAACTAAACTATAATGAAAAATCCAAAACTATTAGAACCTTGACCCACAGAAGATTCCCTACTGACCCACAGTAGACCACATATGGACCCACAGTAGACCACAGTAGACCATATACTCATAGGTTACAGACCATATACTCATAGGTTACAAACCATATACTCATAGGTTATAGACCATATACTCATAGGTTACAGACCATATACTCATAGGTTACAGACCATATACTCATAGGTTACAGACCATATACTCATAGGTTATAGACCATATACTGTACATTAGATCAGGATTCACTGGAGCTCACCTGTCCTGCTTTACTGAACCGATGTCCTGCCAGGATCATATGGAAAGCAAACTTGCGCAACATTGGATTCCGCATATTAACAAAGCAGTGGGCGGCCTGTTCCAGTAATAAAGCACTGCGCAAGTCTGAGTCCTGGACAAAACAATTACAACAAACACTGAATTAATGTACTGTGCTTTGCTTCTATAAACCAGTCAGACAAAGATGCTGCATCATATACATTTTACATCTATATACATTGTATATGTATATGCATAATTCAATCTATGCTGGAACTGCTCTGTTCATTTCTTCACCCTTTTAACAGTATATAGTGCAGTAGGTTTCCTTTACCTCACTGGTCATCTTAATCAGCAGAGTTGCAGCCTCTGAATATTTCCCCTGACTCTTCAGGATCTCTGCACTGAGTAAAGTACAGCGTTCAGCCAACGCCATGTTCCTGCAGTGGAGGAGTGATGAGGAGCTGTTAGCATCACATAGTTGGTACACTAGATCAGGGATTAAAGCAAAAATGTTTCATCTGACTGAAAATTTTCTTCTGGTCAAAATCATTGGCCACTATTAAAAATGATGCAATACAATACTACTATAGCGTACAAGTTTATATAGTCAAATTTGGCAATACTGTAAAACACACTGAATGGGAGAGTGTACAGGTGTAGAAGATTAGTAACATGGATAGAAAAAATGTCATGAGTGGTATTGGTGGGGGGTCTGGGGGTCTTCCCCCAGAAAATTTTTAAAGCTTCAGGTCAATTTTGGTGCTCTGTGGTTAATTTTAAAGGATATGAAAACCTTTGAAGCAAGTGAAAATAATAACTAGAAGAAAACCTTACTGCAAAAAATGAGTGAAAAACTGTTTATTTAACAATTTAGGAACTCCTAAAACATAACTCCAACTCCAACAGCACATGAATTTTGGGGAAGCGCCAATATCATGTTCTCTTTTGATTGGAAGAAATTACATCAACTGAAACAGAAATTCTATTCCGTTCCAGATCCTCTCTGAGGGTATTTCAAATACAGTGGCTTTGCAAATACCAAGGGTGATACTCATTCATTCTGTTTTATCTTCCTACTGTACCACACAGAAATAAGATGCTAAACGGGTCAAAATAAAGCACTTATGCAGTCGGGCGCGTAACAGCGTAAGGCCGCGGCGCGCACAGCCGCACGCACGGGAAGGGCACATACACACAAACACACACACACACACACACACTAGTCATATACCGGCAAGAGGAGATAAGCTATGAACCCAAACATGAAGGTCCATGTAGATCAGTTCTGTCTTCTTCCCTTTTCGCTGTGGTTCTGTCATAATGAAAGCTACTTGTTAGCACTAAACTAAAGTTAGTCTGGAGGCTGAACTTCGGTAAAGCTGAACTTGTCCATGTGTTTCTGAGGCACAGAATGAGCAGCGTTTCCTTCCAAAGATAAATAGTCATCAATCTGTCCTCCCGACATAAAAATAAAGAAGTTATCTTATTCTCATCACTGTTAAACCTATCAGCCCCCTGTGCGTGGTGTGCCTGTGTTAAACACCTGCAGATTCAGGACAGGATCGCGGTGCCGACTGGACTCCACGAAACATGTGGGGAAGTTACTTCAATATGACTTTTTTCCCCCCTCAATTTTTCCATTTGACGGAAATCCGTCGTGGTGACGGAGAACTTTAATCCCTGCACTAGATCCAAATGAAACATGTTTCTTACTGGAGCAGCCTGTCCAATAACTCAATGAAGAGAATGAAAGAATTCAGTCAGCTATACAGCTCTGTAATGCTCACTCATCATCTCAGTCCTCTTACGTTTTTTGCTGTGTGCAAACGTGCAGTGGAGAAAGGTTTGTAATAACCGAAAACTGAA